>NW_027254545.1:2500-152500 GCF_044704955.1 Pristiophorus japonicus | reverse complement strand
CTCCTTCTCGCTAGACCCTCGGTCCCCTAGTATTTTCGGGAGGTTATTTGTGTCTTCCTTAGTGAAGGCAGAACCAAAGTATTTGTTCTCCATTATAAATTCACCTGATTCTGACTGCAAAGGACCGACATTAGTCTTCACTGATCTTTTTCTCTTCACATATTTATAGAAGCTTTTGCAGTCAGTTTTTATGTTCCCTGCAAGCTTACTCTTTCATACTCTATTTTCCCCCTCCTAATTAAACCCTTAGTCCTCCTCTGCTGAATTCTGAATGTCTCCCAGTGCTCAGGTTTGCTTGCTGCACGGCGGGGCAGCTGAGTTTTGGATCACCTCTAGTTTACGTGGGGTAAAATGTGGGAGGCCAGCCAGGAGTGCTTTGGAGCAGTCAGGTCTAGATTTAACAAAGGCATGGATGAGGGTTTCAGCAGCAGATGAGCTGAGGCAGGGGTGGAGGCGGGCGATGTTACAGAGGTGGAAATGGGGCTTTTAGTTATTCCGCGGGTATGTGGTCGAAAGCTCATTTCAGGGTCAAAAATGACCAAAGTTGCGAAGAGTCTGGTTCAGACTCAGACAGATGCTCGGGAGAAGGGTGAAGTCAGTGGCAAGGGAGTTTGTGGTGAGGACAGAAGACAATGGCTTCGGTCCTCCCAATATATAATTGGAGAAAATTTCTGCTCATCCAGTACTGGATGTCAGACAAGCAGTCTGACAATCAATAATGCAAATATTAAATATCTGTAACAAATGCATAATAAGTAATATCAATAATGCAAATATTAATGCTATATTACAAATGCTGAATGTTTACATCTGTTCAGTAATTAAGAATACATGTATAATATTGTGTAATTAAGTACAGCATGGAATTACGATGAATTTACAGCACAGAAAGAGAACATTTTACCGAACTGGTCCTAACGCTGTTTATGTTCCCCACGAGCCTCCTCCCATCCGTCTACATCGAACCCTATCAACATCTCCTTCTATTCCTTTCTCTCTGTGTGTTCATGGAGCTCAGCCATGAATAATCTCTGCCTCTCGCCTCAGCCTCTCTGTGTGGTGGCGAGCTCCACATTCTCACCCCTCTCTGGGTAAAGAAGTTTCTCCCAAATTCCCCACTGGATTTATCAGTGATGATCTTATATTGGTGGCTCCCGAGATCTCATCTCGCCCCTAAGTGGAAACATCTCCTATATGTTTACCGCCATCACTTTAAAGACCTGTGTCAGGTTCCCCCCCTTCAGCCTTTTCCTTACCAGAGAAAAGAGCCCCCACCAGTTCAGTCTTTGCTGAGAGTTATAACATCTCAGTTCTGGTATCATCTTGGCAATCCTTCATCGCACCCTCTCCAGTGCCTCGACATCCTTTTTGTGTAATATGGAGACCAAAACTGCGCACAGAAATCATGGAATACATATCACAAATCCAAAGGTTCTCAATCTGATCAGTAATTAAAAGTATAAATAATAAGAATGTAAGAATTTCACTTTAAACTCCATGTTTGAACCTTCCCACTCAGATTTCCGCCCCTGCCACAGCCCTGAAACTGCCCTGATGCAAGTCACAAACCAGAAGTGCCTTGGGAAGTTTTTCTACATAAAGACATGAAATAAGCACAGTGCAGTTTGTTTATAATGAAAATGACTTACTCAGGTAACCCAGAATCAGCAGCAGAGTCCTCATCGTACTGGGGGATATTCTGGAAGTGAACACAAGGAATTATTATTAGAGAGAGTTGGGAGATCAGAGGGAACTTTAAACAGGGAGTTGGACAGGTGGGTAAATCAATTTATAATCGGGGAACTACACCTCTCTCCCTCACTGGGACACCGACAGACTTTTGATATAAACTCCATATTCCGCCCCACCACAGCCCTCAAACTGCCCGAAGGCATTGCCCGCCACGTCTCGGTGACCAGCACTCGCCTCTGAGTCAGTAGGTGCTGGGTTCAAGCCCAACTCCAGGGACTCGAGAAATAAATCCAGGCTCACACTCCCAGTGCAGAGGTGAGCCCTCCCTCCCTCCCTCACTGGGACCCTACAGACAGAGGTGAGCTCTCCCTCTCTCCCTCACTGGGACCCTACAGACAGAGGTGAGCTCTCCCCCCCTCCTTCACTGGGACCCTACAGACAGAGGTGAGCTCTCCCTCTCTCCCTCACTGGGACCCGACAGACAGAGGTGAGCTCTCCCTCTCTTCCTCACTGGGGCCCTACAGACAGAGGTGAGCTCTCCCTCTATCCCTCACTGGGACCCTACAGACAGAGGTGAGCTCTCCCTCTCTCCCTCACTGGGACCCTACAGACAGAGGTGAGCTCTATCTCTCTCCCTCACTGGGACCCTACAGACAGAGGTGAGCTCTCCCTCTCTCCCTCACTGGGACCCTACAGACAGAGGTGAGCTCTATCTCTCTCCCTCACTGGGACCCTACAGACAGAGGTGAGCTCGATCTCTCTCCCTCACTGGGACGCTACAGACAGAGGTGAGCCTCTATCTCTCTCCCTCACTGGGACCTAACAGACAGAGGTGAGCTCTCCCTCTCTCCATCACTGGGACCCTACCGACAGAAGTGAGCTCTATCTCTCCCTCACTGGGACCTAACAGACAGAGGTGAGCTCTATCTCTCCCTCACTGGGACCTAACAGACAGAGGTGAGCTCTATCTCTCTCCCTCACTGGGACCCTACAGACAGAGGTGAGCTCTATCTCTCTCCCTCACTGGGTCCCTACAGACAGAGGTGAGCTCTCCCTCTCTCCCTCACTGGGTCCCTACAGACAGAGGTGAGCTCTCCCTCTCTCCCTCACTGGGTCCCTACAGACAGAGGTGAGCTCTATCTCTCCCTCACTGGGAAACTACAGACAAAGGTGAGCTCTATCTCTCCCTCACTGGGACCCTACAGACAGAGGTGAGCTCTATCTCTCCCTCACTGGGACCCTACAGACAGAGGTGAGCTCTATCTCTCCCTCTCTGGGACCCTACAGACAGAGGTGAGCTCTATCTCTCCCTCACTGAGTCCCTACAGACAGAGGTGAGCTCTATCTCTCCCTCACTGGGACCCTACAGACAGAGGTGAGCTCTATCTCTCCCTCACTGGGTCCCTACAGACAGAGGTGAGCTCTATCTCTCCCTCACTGAGTCCCTACAGACAGAGGTGAGCTCTATCTCTCCCTCACTGGGACCCTACAGACAGAGGTGAGCTCTATCTCTCCCTCACTGGGTCCCTACAGACAGAGGTGAGCTCTATCTCTCCTCACTGGGTCCCTACAGACAGAGGTGAGCTCTATCTCTCCCTCACTGGGACGCTACAGACAGAGGTGAGCTCTATCTCTCTCCCTCACTGGGACCTAACAGACAGGGCTGAGCTCCACCTCCTTACATGTCCTTGATAAACACCAATAGCTTGTCTCTAAATCCAGTCTCCCTGTGTAGACCCCCTCCATTACTGGAGGGCCAGTGTCTCACCTCCTGACTCCCCAAAGCCTTTCCACCATCTACAAGGCACAAGTCAGGAGTGTGATGGAACACTCTCACTTGCCTCGATGAGTGTAGCTCCAAAAACACTGAAAAAGCTCGACACCTTCCAGGACAAAGCAGCCGCTTGCTCGGCTCCCCATCCACCACCTTCAACATTCACTCCCTCCACCACCGGCGCACCGTGGCTGCAGTGTGTACCATCTACAAGATGCACTGCGGCAACTCGCCAAGGCTTCTTCGGCAGCACCTCCCAAACCCGCGACCTCCATCACCTAGAAGGACAAGGGCAGCAGGCGCATGGGAACACCATCACCTCCACGTTCCCCTCCAAGTCACACACCATCCTGACTTGGAAATATATCGGCCGTTCCTTCATCGTCGCTGGGTCACAATCCGGGAACTCCCTCCCTAACAGCACTGTGGGAGCACCTTCACCACACGGACTGCAGCGGTTCAAGAAGGCGGCTCACCACCACCTTCTCAAGGGGCAATTAGGGATGGGCAATAAATGCCGGCCTTGCCAGAGATACCCACATTCTGGAACGAATTTTAAAAAATAGGGCCCCTGAGCCTGCTCCGCCCTTCTGTAAGATCTTGGCTGATCTTCTACCTCAACTCCACCTTCCCGCACCATCCCCTAATATGTTGGGTCCCTTCGTGCCCAAAGATCAATCAATATCAGCCTTGAATATACTCAACGACTGAAGATCCACAGCCCTCTGGGGTCGAACATTCCAAAGATTCACCACCCCCTGTGAAGAAATTTCTCCTCATCTCAGTCCTAATTGTCCAACACCTAGTTCTGGACTTCTCAGCCAGAGGAAACAACCTCTCAGCATTAACCCTGTCAAGTCCTCGAAGAAGTTTATATGTTTCAACGAGATCAAATTTCATTCTTCTAAACTCCAAAGAATATTGGCCCAATCTATTCAATTTCTCAACCCAGGGATCAATCTAGCAAACCTTCATTGCACTCCTTCCAAGGGAAGTATATCCTTCCTTAGTAAGGAGATCGAACAGTGCTCCAGTGTGGTCTCACGAAAGCCCTGTATAATTGGAGCAGGATTTGCTTACTATTACACTCCAACCCCTTTGCAATAAAACCCAACATACCCTTTGCCTTCCCAATTACTTGCTGTACCTGCATGTTAAGTTTCTATGATTCGTGTGCAAGGACCCCCAGGTTCCTCTGAATACCAACATTTACAAAAGATATTTTGCTTTTGGTAGGTTCCATCGACTGACCTTGTAATCTCTGGAAGATTAAACGATTAACTAATTGAGGTGTGTAAGATGATTGAATGAGTTGGGGGTAGGCAGAGAGAAACTGTTTCCTCTCGTGAGGGAGACCAGGACAAGGGAGCAGGAGCTCAGAATTAGAGCCCGGCTGTTCAGGGGTGATGTCAGACAGCACTTCTTCACACAAAGTGGGAATCTGGACCTCTCTATCCCTCGCCATGCTGCTGAGGCTGGGGTTCAATGGAAAATAGTCAAATGTGGGATTGATAGCTTTTTGCTGGGTAAGGAAATCAAAGGTTATGGAACTAGGCGGGTCGATGGGTAAAAGGTACAGATGGGCCATGGTCGAATTGAATGCTGGAGTAAGCTGGAAGGGTTAAGTTGCCCCTTCCTGTTCCCTTGTTTCCGTGTTGCTATGACTCTCAGAATTCTCTCTCTACACTCTACTTTGCATTAGTTGTGAAATGTGCTCCTGTGGCCATTAGCAGAACATATCCGTGCTTCTGACTTGAACAGTGCATTGTGCTCAGTCTCTCAGCATCCTCTGACAAACAACAAGCCCCCACCTTTTTGAAGCCAGGCATTGTCCTACCTGCAACACAGCATGCAACATTCAAATCCGTTAGCCACAGGGATGCAAAGATCAGCCCGACACAGAATAGACAATGGGTCGATAGTCGCTTCGAGTAACTTCCTTGTACACTGGTGCTCACGCACGGGGATTGCCAGCTTCGGCAATCTGGGGAGAAAGGAGGTTGTGGAGTTTATTGGGGGCTGGGCCTTTTCACACACACACTGTAACACTGAGCAAGCAGGTGTTACAGAGGGACTGAGACCATTGAGGGAGGGTAGCACAGTGCTCATGTCACTGACTATTGGTCCAGAGAATGGGAGTTCTGGGGACTTGTGTCAAAATTGGGAGAGCTGTCCCACAGACGAGTCAAACCACAGCCTGACACAGTCATACTCACAGAATCAGATCTTTCCACCAATGTCCCAGACTCCTCCATCACCATCCCTGGGTACGTCCTGTCCCACCGGCAGGACAGACCCACCAGGGGTGGGGCACAGTGGTATACAGTCGGTACAGTCGGGAGGGAGTGGCCCTGGGAGTCCCCAACATTGACTCCAGACCCCACGAAGTCTCATGGCTTCAGGTCAAGCACGGGCAAGGACACCTCCTGCTGATTACCAGCTACAACTGTCAGCCATGGCTCAGTGGGCAGCACTCGCCTCTGAGTCAGAAGGTTGTGGGTTCAAATCCCACTCCAGGGACTCGAGCACAAAAATCTAGGCTGACACTCCCTGTGCAGTACTGAGGGAGCGCCGCACTGTCGGAGAGGCAGTACTGAGAGAGCACCGCACTGTCGGAGGGGCAGTACTGAGAGAGCGCTGCACTGTCACAGGGGCAGTACTGAGGGAGCGCTGCACTGTCGGAGGGGCAGTACTGAGGGAGCGCCGCACTGTCGGAGGGGCAGTACTGAGGGAGTGCCGCACTGTCGGAGGGGCAGTACTGAGAGAGCGCCGCACGGTTAGAGGAGCGGCATCCTGTTTGAGGGCAGTACTGAGGGCGCGGCACACTGTTGGAGGGGCAATACTGAGGGAGCCCCGCACTGTCGGAGGGGCGGTACTGAGGGAGCCCCGCACTGTGGGAGGGGCAGTACTGAGGGAGCCCCGCACTGTGGGAGGGGCAGTACTGAGGGAGTGCCGCACTTTCAGAGGGGCAGTACTGAGGGAGCGTAGCACTGTCAGAGGGACAGTACTGAGGGAGCGCCGCACTGTCGGAGGGGCAATATTGAGGGAGAGCCGCACTGTCGGAGGGGCAATACTGAGGGAGAGCCGCATTGTCGGAGGGGCAGTACTGAGGGAGTGCCGCACTGTCGGAGGGGCAGTACTGAGAGAGAGCCGCACTGTCGGAGGGGCAGTACTGAGGGAGCGCCGCACTGTCGGAGGGGCAGTACTGAGGGAGCGCCGCACTGTCGGAGGGACAGTACAGAGGGAGAGCCGCACTGTCTGAGGCGCAGTACTGAGGGAGCGCCGCACTGTCGGAGGGGCAGTACTGAGGGAGTGCCGCACTGTCGGAGGGGCAGTACTGAGGGAGCGCCGCACTGTCAGAGGGGCAGTACTGAGAGAGCGCCGCACTGTCAGAGGGGCAGTACTGAGGGAGCATAGAAACATAGGAACACAGAAAATAGGTGCCGGAGTAGGCCATTCTGCCCTTCGAGCCTGCACCACCATTCAATAAGATCATGGCTGATCATTCACCTCAGTACCGCCCCTCCACAGTGAGGCACTGCCCCTCTGACATTGCGGCTCTCCCTCAGTACTGCCCCTCCGACAGTGAGGCGCTCCCTCAGTACTGCCCCTCTGACAGTGCGGCACTCCCTCAGTACTGCACCTCTGACAGTGCGGCGCTCCCTCAGTACTGCCCCTCCGACAGTGAGGTGCTCCCTCAGTACCGCCCCTCCGACAGTGCGGCACTCCCTCAGTACTGACCCTCCGACAGTGAGGGGCTCCCTGCGAGGTGCTACCCACTGAGCCACTGCTGACACACTCACACAACCCCCCAAACCCGGATAAATCGCTTGGCACAGGACACCAGGGAACGGCCAGGGCCCCACGGTGCGGGGACTAACCCTTCACCAGACATTCTCCCCCTCTGCCCCTCGACAGACCCCACCTCCCCCCCGGCCCGCGAGCTCAAGGCATAGGGAGGAAGGCTTTGCACTATTTGACTGTGCGAGGCCTCGCTGATCACCGGAGACCCTCCCTCGGACACCTGCCCCACCCTAATGTGTACATTGCGGCACGAGTAGTCGGCTCGGAGTGGAATACCTTGACTGATTTCTCCCTCCTCCAACCCCATCTCCCCGTCCCCCCCTCCAATCTTTACCCCAGGGAGGGGCAACATTAGCTTCCTCTGTCCCTCGGAGAAAGCTGCTAAATTCAGCTACATTTGTTGGACAACTTCGTGATGGAAGGTGGAAGAGCGGTGGGGGTTGTGGGGGGGGGACGGGGGGGAAGAGGGGGTGAATTTGGGCTGTCAGGGGGAGAAATATCCTCGTCACTTCCCCTTTAACAAAATCACAATGAAGTGCAGCCTCAAAAATATCCCTCGACTGCAGGGAATCTGAGGTCACAGATCATCCATGATGGGATTGAAAGGCGGAACAGGCTCAAGAGGCTGAATGGCCTCCTCCTGTTCCTGGGTAAGGGGCTCGAGGGGCTGAACGGCCTCCTCCTGTTCCTAATGTAACAGACTCGAGGGGCTGAATGGCCTCCTGCTGTCCCTAATGTAACAGACTCGAGGGGCTGAATGGCCTCCTCCTGTTCCTAATGTAACAGGCTCGAGAGGCTGAACGGCCTCCTCCAGTTCCTAATGTAACAGACTCGAGGGGCTGAATGGCCTCCTCCTGTTCCTAATGTAACAGGCTCGAGAGGCTGAACGGCCTCCTCCTGTCCCTAATGTAACAGACTCGAGGGGCTGAACGGCCTCCTCCTGTTCCTAATGTAACAGGCTCGAGGGGCTGAACGGCCTCCTCCTGTTCCTAATGTAACAGGATCGAGGGGCTGAACGGCCTCCTGCTGTTCCTAATGTAACAGGCTCGAGGGGCTGAATGGCCTCCTGCTGTTCCTAATGTAAGAGACTCGCGGGGCTGAATGACCTCCTCCTGTTCCTAATGTAACAGGCTCGAGGGGCTGAATGGCCTCCTGCTGTTCCTAATGTAACAGGCTCGAGGGGCTGAACAGCCTCCTCCTGTTCCTAATGTAACAGGCTCGAGGGGCTGAAAGGCCTCCTCCTGTTCCTAATGTAACAGGCTCGAGGGGCTGAACGGCCTCCTGCTGTTCCTAATGCAACAGGCTCGAGGGGCTGAATGGCCTCCTCCTGTTCCGAATGTAACAGGCTCGAGGGGCTGAATGACCTCCTCCTGTTCCTAATGTAACAGGCTCGAGGGGCTGAACGGCCTCCTCCTGTTCCGAATGTAACAGGCTCGAGGGGCTGAATGGCCTCCTGCTGTTCCTAATGTAACAGGCTCGAGGGGCTGAACGGCCTCCTCCTGTCCCTAATGTAACAGGCTCGAGGGGCTCAACGGCCTCCTCCTGTTCCTAATGTAACAGGCTCGAGGGGCTGAACGGGCTCCTCGTGTCCCTAATGTAACAGGCTCGAGGGGCTGAACGGCCTCCTCCTGTTCCGAATGTAACAGGCTCGAGGGGCTGAACGGCCTCCTCCTGTTCCTAATGTAACAGGCTCGAGGGGCTGAACGGCCTCCTCCTGTTCCGAATGTAACAGGCTCGAGGGGCTGAACGGCCTCCTCCTGTCCCTAATGTAACAGACTCGAGGGGCTGAACAGCCTCCTCCTGTTCCTAATGTAACAGGCTCGAGGGGCTGAATGGCCTCCTCCTGTTCCTAATGTAATAGGCTCGAGGGGCTGAACGGCCTCCTCCTGTTCCTAATGTAACAGGATCGATGGGCTGAATTGCCTCCTTCTGTTCCTAATGTAACAGGATCGAGGGGCTGAATGGCCTCCTCCTGTTCCGAATGTAACAGGCTCGAGGGGCTGAATGGCCTCCTGCTGTTCCGAATGTAACAGGCTCGAGGGGCTGAATGGCATCCTCCTGTTCCTAATGTAACAGGATCGAGGGGCTGAATGGCCTCCTCCTGTTCCGAATGTAACAGGCTCGAGGGGCTGAATGGCCTCCTGCTGTTCCTAATGTAACAGGCTCGAGGGGCTGAATGGCCTCCTCCTGTTCCTAATGTAACAGGCTCGAGGGGCTGAACGGTCTCCTCCTGTTCCTAATGTAACAGGCTCGAGGGGTTGAATGGCCTCCTGCTGTTTCTAATGTAACAGGCTCAAGGGGCTGAATGGCCTCCTCCTGTCCCTAATGTAACAGGCTCGAGGGGCTGAATGGCCTCCTGCTGTTCCTAATGTAACAGGCTCGAGAGGCTGAATGGCCTCCTCCTGTCCCTAATGTAACAGGCTCAAGGGGCTGAATGGCCTCCTTCTGTCCCTAATGTAACAGGCTCGAGAGGCTGAATGGCCTCCTGCTGTTCCTAATGTAACAGGCTCGAGAGGCTGAATGGCCTCCTGCTGTTCCTAATGTAACAGGCTCGAGAGGCTGAATGGCCTCCTCCTGTTCCTAATGTAACAGACTCGAGGGGCTGAATGGCCTCCTCCTGTTCCTAATGTAACAGGCTCGAGGGGCTGAACGGCCTCCTCCTGTTCCTAACATAACAGGCTCGAGGGGCTGAATGGCCTATTCCTGTTCCTAATGTAACAGGCTCAAGGGGCTGAATGGGCCTCCTGCTGTTCCTAATGTAACAGGCTCGAGGGGCTGAACGGCCTCCTCCTGTTCCTGTGTAACAGGCTCGAGGGGCTGAATGGGCCTCCTCCTGTTCCTAATGTAACAGGCTCGAGGGGCTGAACGGCCTCCTCCTGTTCCTGTGTAACAGGCTCGAGGGGCTGAATGGGCCTCCTCCTGTTCCTAATGTAACAGGCTCGAGGGGCTGAATGGGCCTCCTCCTGTTCCTAATGTAACAGGCTCGAGGGGCTGAACGGCCTCCTCCTGTTCCTAATGTAACAGGCTCGAGGGGCTGAATGGCCTCCTCCTGTTCCTAATGTGACAGACTCAAGGGGCTGAATTGCCTCCTCCTGTTCCTAATGTAACAGGCTCGAGGGGCTGAACGGCCTCCTGCTGTTCCTAATGTAACAGGCTCAAGGGGCTGAATGGCCTCCTCCTGTTCCTAATGTAACAGGCTCGAGGGGCTGAATGGCCTCCTCCTGTTCCGACTGTAACAGGCTCGAGGGGCTGAATGGCCTCCTCCTGTTCCTAATGTAACAGGCTCGAGGGGCTGAATGGCCTCCTCCTGTTCCTAATGTAACAGGCTCGAGGGGCTGAATGTCCTATTCCTGTTCCTAATGTAACAGGCTCAAGGGGCTGAATGGGCCTCCTGCTGTTCCTAATGTAACAGGCTCGAGGGGCTGAACGGCCTCCTCCTGTTCCTAATGTAACAGGCTCGAGGGGCTGAATGGGCCTCCTCCTGTTCCTAATGTAACAGACTCGAGGGGCTGAACGGCCTCCTGCTGTTCCTAATGTAACAGACTCGAGGGGCTGAACGGCCTCCTCCTGTTCCTAATGTAACAGGCTCGAGGGGCTGAATGGGCCTCCTCCTGTTCCTAATGTAACAGACTCGAGGGGCTGAACGGCCTCCTCCTGTTCCTAATGTAACAGGATCGATGGGCTGAATTGCCTCCTTCTGTTCCTAATGTAACAGGATCGAGGGGCTGAATGGCCTCCTCCTGTTCCGAATGTAACAGGCTCGAGGGGCTGAATGGCCTCCTGCTGTTCCTAATGTAACAGGCTCGAGGGGCTGAATGGCCTCCTCCTGTTCCTAATGTAATAGGATCGAGGGGCTGAATGGCCTCCTCCTGTTCCGAATGTAACAGGCTCGAGGGGCTGAATGGCCTCCTGCTGTTCCTAATGTAACAGGCTCGAGGGGCTGAATGGCCTCCTCCTGTTCCTAATGTAACAGGCTCGAGGGGCTGAACGGTCTCCTCCTGTTCCTAATGTAACAGGCTCGAGTGGCTGAATGGCCTCCTCCTGTTCCTAATGTAACAGGCTCGAGGGGCTGAATGGCCTCCTCCTGTTCCTAATGTAACAGGCTTGAGGGGCTGAATGGCCTGCTCCTGTTCCTAATGTAACAGGCTCGAGGGGTTGAATGGCCTCCTGCTGTTTCTAATGTAACAGGCTCGAGGGGCTGAATGGCCTCCTGCTGTTCCTAATGTAACAGGCTCGAGAGGCTGAATGGCCTCCTCCTGTCCCTAATGTAACAGGCTCGAGAGGCTGAATGGCCTCCTGCTGTTCCTAATGTAACAGGCTCGAGAGGCTGAATGGCCTCCTGCTGTTCCTAATGTAACAGGCTCGAGAGGCTGAATGGCCTCCTCCTGTTCCTAATGTAACAGACTCGAGGGGCTGAATGGCCTCCTCCTGTTCCTAATGTAACAGGCTCGAGGGGCTGAACGGCCTCCTCCTGTTCCTAACGTAACAGGCTCGAGGGGCTGAATGGCCTCCTCCTGTTCCTAATGTGACAGACTCGAGGGGCTGAATTGCCTCCTCCTGTTCCTAATGTAACAGGCTCGAGGGGCTGAATGGCCTATTCCTGTTCCTAATGTAACAGGCTCAAGGGGCTGAATGGGCCTCCTGCTGTTCCTAATGTAACAGGCTCGAGGGGCTGAACGGCCTCCTCCTGTTCCTGTGTAACAGGCTCGAGGGGCTGAATGGGCCTCCTCCTGTTCCTAATGTAACAGGCTCGAGGGGCTGAACGGCCTCCTCCTGTTCCTGTGTAACAGGCTCGAGGGGCTGAATGGGCCTCCTCCTGTTCCTAATGTAACAGGCTCGAGGGGCTGAATGGGCCTCCTCCTGTTCCTAATGTAACAGGCTCGAGGGGCTGAACGGCCTCCTCCTGTTCCTAATGTAACAGGCTCGAGGGGCTGAATGGCCTCCTCCTGTTCCTAATGTGACAGAATCGAGGGGCTGAATGGCCTCCTCCTGTTCCTAACGTAACAGGCTCGAGGGGCTGAATGGCCTCCTCCTGTTCCTAATGTGACAGACTCGAGGGGCTGAATTGCCTCCTCCTGTTCCTAATGTAACAGGCTCGAGGGGCTGAATGGCCTATTCCTGTTCCTAATGTAACAGGCTCAAGGGGCTGAATGGGCCTCCTGCTGTTCCTAATGTAACAGGCTCGAGGGGCTGAACGGCCTCCTCCTGTTCCTGTGTAACAGGCTCGAGGGGCTGAATGGGCCTCCTCCTGTTCCTAATGTAACAGGCTCGAGGGGCTGAACGGCCTCCTCCTGTTCCTGTGTAACAGGCTCGAGGGGCTGAATGGGCCTCCTCCTGTTCCTAATGTAACAGGCTCGAGGGGCTGAATGGGCCTCCTCCTGTTCCTAATGTAACAGGCTCGAGGGGCTGAACGGCCTCCTCCTGTTCCTAATGTAACAGGCTCGAGGGGCTGAATGGCCTCCTCCTGTTCCTAATGTGACAGAATCGAGGGGCTGAATTGCCTCCTCCTGTTCCTAATGTAACAGGCTCGAGGGGCTGAACGGCCTCCTGCTGTTCCTAATGTAACAGGCTCAAGGGGCTGAATGGCCTCCTCCTGTTCCTAATGTACAGGCTCGAGGGGCTGAATGGCCTCCTCCTGTTCCGACTGCAACAGGCTCGAGGGGCTGAATGGCCTCCTGTTCCTAATGTAACAGGCTCGAGGGGCTGAACGGCCTCCTCCTGTTCCTAATGTAACAGGCTCGAGGGGCTGAACGGCCTCCTCCTGCTCCTAATGTAACAGACTCGAGGGGCTGAATGGCCTCCTGCTGTTCCTAATGTAACAGGCTCGAGTGGCTGAACGGCCTCCTCCTGTTCCTAATGTAACAGGCTCGAGGGGCTGAATGGCATCCTCATGTTTCTAATGTGACAGACTCGAGGGGCTGAATTGCCTCCTCCTGTTCCTAATGTAACAGGCTCGAGGGGCTGAATGTCCTATTCCTGTTCCTAATGTAACAGGCTCAAGGGGCTGAATGGGCCTCCTGCTGTTCCTAATGTAACAGGCTCGAGGGGCTGAATTGCCTCCTCCTGTTCCTAATGTAACAGGCTCGAGGGGCTGAATGTCCTATTCCTGTTCCTAATGTAACAGGCTCAAGGGGCTGAATGGGCCTCCTGCTGTTCCTAATGTAACAGGCTCGAGGGGCTGAATGGGCCTCCTCCTGTTCCTGTGTAACAGGCTCGAGGGGCTGAATGGGCCTCCTCCTGTTCCTAATGTAACAGGCTCGAGGGGCTGAATGGGCCTCCTCCTGTTCCTAATGTAACAGGCTCGAGGGGCTGAACGGCCTCCTCCTGTTCCTAATGTAACAGGCTCAAGGGGCTGAATGGCCTCCTCCTGTTCCTAATGTAACAGGCTCAAGGGGCTGAATGGCCTCCTCCTGTTCCTAATATAACAGGCTCGAGGGGCTGAACGGCCTCCTCCTGCTCCTAATGTAACAGACTCGAGGGGCTGAATGGCCTCCTGCTGTTCCTAATGTAACAAGCTCGAGGGGCTGAATGGCATCCTGCTGTTCCTAATGGAACAGGCTCGAGGGGCTAAACGGCCTCCTCCTGTTCCTAATGTAACAGGCTCGAGGGGCTGAATGGCCTCCTCCTGTCCGTAATGTAACAGGCTCGAGGGGCTGAATGGCCTCCTCCTGTTCCTAATGTAACAGGCTCGATGGGCTGAATGGCCTCCTCCTGTTCCTAATGTAACAGGCTCGAGGGGCTGAACGGCCTCCTCCTGTTCCTAATGTAACAGGCTCGAGGGGCTGAATGGCCTCCTGCTGTTCCTAATGTAACAGACTCGAGGGGCTGAATGGCCTCCTGCTGTTCCTCATGTAACAGGCTCGAGGGGCTGAACGGCCTCCTCCTGTTCCTAATGTAACAGACTCGAGGGGCTGAATGGCCTCCTGCTGTTCCTAATGTAACAGGCTCGAGGGGCTGAATGGCCTCCTGCTGTTCCTCATTTAACAGACTCGAGGGGCTGAATGGCCTCCTGCTGTTCCTAATGTAACAGGCTCAAGGGGCTGAACGGCCTCCTCCTGTTCCTAATGTAACAGGCTCGAGGGGCTGAACGGCCTCCTGCTGTCCCTAATGTAACAGACTCGAGGGGCTGAATGGCCTCCTGCTGTTCCTAATGTAACAGGCTCGAGGGGCTGAATGACTTCCTCCTGTTCCTAATGTAACAGGCTCGAGGGGCTGAACGGCCTCCTCCTGTTCCTAATGTAACAGACTCGAGGGGCTGAACGGCCTCCTGCTGTTCCTAATGTAACAGACTCGAGGGGCTGAATGGCCTCCTCCTGTTCCTAATGTAACAGGCTCGAGGGGCTGAACGGCCTCCTCCTGTTCCGAATGTAACAGGCTCGAGGGGCTGAACGGCCTCCTCCTGTTCCTAATGTAACAGACTCGAGGGGCTGAATGGCCTCCTGCTGTTCCTAATGTAACAGACTCGAGGGGCTGAATGGCCTCCTGCTGTTCCTAATGTAACAGGCTGCTGGGGCTGAATGGCCCCCTCCTGTTCCTAATGTAACAGGCTCGAGGGGCTGAACGGCCTCCTCCTGTCCCTAATGTAACAGGCTCGAGGGGCTGAACGGGCTCCTCCTGTTCCTAATGTAACAGGCTCGAGGGGCTGAACAGCCTCCTGCTGTTCCTAATGTAACAGGCTCGAGGGGCTGAGTGGCCTCCTGCTGTTCCTAATGTAACAGGCTCGAGGGGCTGAATGGCCTCCTCCCGTTCCTAATGTAACAGGCTCGAGGGGCTGAACGGTCTCCTCCTGTTCCTAATGTAACAGGCTCGAGTGGCTGAACGGCCTCCTCCTGTTCCTAATGTAACAGGCTCGAGGGGCTGAATGGCCTCCTGCTGTTCCTAATGTAACAGGCTCGAGAGGCTGAATGGCCTCCTCCAGTCCCTAATGTAACAGGCTCGAGGGGCTGAATGGCCTCCTCCTGTTCCTAATGTGACAGACTCGAGGGGCCGAATTGCCTCCTCCTGTTCCTAATGTAACAGGCTCGAGGGGCTGAATGGCCTATTCCTGTTCCTAATGTAACAGGCTCAAGGGGCTGAATGGGCCTCCTGCTGTTCCTAATGTAACAGGCTCGAGGGGCTGAACGGCCTCCTCCTGTTCCTGTGTAACAGGCTCGAGGGGCTGAATGGGCCTCCTCCTGTTCCTAATGTAACAGGCTCGAGGGGCTGAATGGCCTCCTCCTGTTCCTAATGTAACAGGCTCGAGGGGCTGAATGGCCTCCTCCTGTTCCTTATGTAACAGGCTCGAGGGGCTGAAAGGCCTCCTCCTGTTCCTAATGTAACAGGCTCGAGGGGCTGAACGGCCTCCTCCTGCTCCTAATGTAACAGACTCGAGGGGCTGATTGGCCTCCTGCTGTTCCTAATGTAACAGGCTCGAGGGGCAGAATGGCATCCTGCTGTTCCTAATGGAACAGGCTCGAGGGGCTGAACGGCCTCCTCCTGTTCCTAATGTAACAGGCTCGAGGGGCTGTATGTCCTCCTCCTGTTCCTAATGTAACAGGCTCGAGGGGCTGAATGGCCTCCTCCTGTCCGTAATGTAACAGGCTCGAGGGGCTGAATGGCCTCCTCCTGTTCCTAATGTAACAGGCTCGATGGGCTGAATGGCCTCCTCCTGTTCCTAATGTAACAGGCTCGAGGGGCTGAACGGCCTCCTCCTGTTCCTAATGTAACAGGCTCGAGGGGCTGAACGGCCTCCTCCTGTTCCTAATGTAACAGACTCGAGGGGCTGAATGGCCTCCTGCTGTTCCTAATGTAACAGGCTCGAGAGGCTGAATGGCCTCCTGCTGTTCCTCATGTAACAGGCTCGAGGGGCTGAACGGCCTCCTCCTGTTCCTAATGTAACAGCCTCGAGGGGCTGAATGGCCTCCTGCTGTTCCTAATGTAACAGGCTCGAGGGGCTGAATGGCCTCCTGCTGTTCCTCATGTAACAGGCTCGAGGGGCTGAACGGCCTCCTCCTGCTCCTAATGTAACAGGCTCGAGGGGCTGAACGGCCTCCTCCTGTTCCTAATGTAACAGGCTCGAGGGGCTGAATGGCCTCCTGCTGTTCCTAATGTAACAGGCTCGAGGGGCTGAATGGCCTCCTGCTGTTCCTAATGTAAGAGGCTCGCGGGGCTGAATGACCTCCTCCTGTTCCTAATGTAACAGGCTCGAGGGGCTAAATGGCCTCCTGCTGTCTCTAATGTAACAGACTCGAGGGGCTGAATGGCCTCCTGCTGTTCCTAATGTAACAGGCTGCTGGGGCTGAATGGCCCCCTCCTGTTCCTAATGTAACAGGCTCGAGGGGCTGAACGGCCTCCTCCTGTCCCTAATGTAACAGGCTCGAGGGGCTGAACGGGCTCCTCCTGTTCCGAATGTAACAGGCTCGAGGGGCTGAACAGCCTCCGGCTGTTCCTAATGTAACAGGCTCGAGGGGCTGAATGGCCTCCTCCTGTTCCTAATGTAACAGGCTCGAGGGGCTGAACGGCCTCCTCCTGTTCCTAATGTAATAGGCTCGAGGGGCTGAACGGCCTCCTTCTGTTCCTAATGTAACAGGATCGAGGGGCTGAACGGCCTCCTCCTGTTCCTAATGTAACAGGATCGAGGGGCTGAATGGCCTCCTCCTGTTCCGAATGTAACAGGCTCGAGGGGCTGAATGGCCTCCTGCTGTTCCTAATGTAACAGGCTCGAGGGGCTGAATGGCCTCCTCCTGTTCCTAATGTAACAGGCTCGAGGGGCTGAACGGTCTCCTCCTGTTCCTAATGTAACAGGCTCGAGTGGCTGAACGGCCTCCTCCTGTTCCTAATGTAACAGGCTCGAGGGGCTGAATGGCCTCCTCCTGTTCCTAATGTAACAGGCTCGAGGGGCTGAATGGCCTCCTCCTGTCCCTAATGTAACAGGCTCGAGGGGCTGAATGGCCTCCTGCTGTTCCTAATGTAACAGGCTCGAGAGGCTGAATGGCCTCCTCCAGTCCCTAATGTAACAGGCTCAAGGGGCTGAATGGCCTCCTCCTGTCCCTAATGTAACAGGCTCGAGAGGCTGAATGGCCTCCTGCTGTTCCTAATGTAACAGGCTCGAGAGGCTGAATGGCCTCCTGCTGTTCCGAATGTAACAGGCTCGAGAGGCTGAATGGCCTCCTCCTGTTCCTAATGTAACAGACTCGAGGGGCTGAATGGGCCTCCTCCTGTTCCTAATGTAACAGGCTCGAGGGGCTGAATGGCCTCCTCCTGTTCCTAATGTAACAGGCTCGAGGGGCTGAATGGCCTCCTCCTGTTCCTTATGTAACAGGCTCGAGGGGCTGAAAGGCCTCCTGTTCCTAATGTAACAGGCTCGAGGGGCTGAACGGCCTCCTCCTGTTCCTAATGTAACAGGCTCGAGGGGCTGAACGGCCTCCTCCTGCTCCTAATGTAACAGACTCGAGGGGCTGAATGGCCTCCTGCTGTTCCTAATGTAACAGGCTCGAGGGGCTGAATGGCATCCTGCTGTTCCTAATGGAACAGGCTCGAGGGGCTGAACGGCCTCCTACTGTTCCAAATGTAACAGGCTCGAGGGGCTGAATGGCCTCCTCCTGTTCCTAATGTGACAGACTCGAGGGGCTGAATTGCCTCCTCCTGTTCCTAATGTAACAGGCTCGAGGGGCTGAATGTCCTATTCCTGTTCCTAATGTAACAGGCTCAAGGGGCTGAATGGGCCTCCTGCTGTTCCTAATGTAACAGGCTCGAGGGGCTGAACGGCCTCCTCCTGTTCCTAATGTAACAGGCTCGAGGGGCTGAATGGGCCTCCTCCTGTTCCTAATGTAACAGGCTCGAGGGGCTGAACGGCCTCCTCCTGTTCCTGTGTAACAGGCTCGAGGGGCTGAATGGGCATCCTCCTGTTCCTAATGTAACAGGCTCGAGGGGCTGAACGGCCTCCTACTGTTCCAAATGTAACAGGCTCGAGGGGCTGAATGGCCTCCTCCTGTTCCTAATGTGACAGACTCGAGGGGCTGAATTGCCTCCTCCTGTTCCTAATGTAACAGGCTCGAGGGGCTGAATGTCCTATTCCTGTTCCTAATGTAACAGGCTCAAGGGGCTGAATGGGCCTCCTGCTGTTCCTAATGTAACAGGCTCGAGGGGCTGAACGGCCTCCTCCTGTTCCTAATGTAACAGGCTCGAGGGGCTGAATGGGCCTCCTCCTGTTCCTAATGTAACAGGCTCGAGGGGCTGAACGGCCTCCTCCTGTTCCTGTGTAACAGGCTCGAGGGGCTGAATGGGCATCCTCCTGTTCCTAATGTAACAGGCTCGAGGGGCTGAATGGGCCTCCTCCTGTTCCTAATGTAACAGGCTCGAGGGGCTGAACGGCCTCCTCCTGTTCCTAATGTAACAGGCTCGAGGGGCTGAATGGCCTCCTCCTGTTCCTAAGGTGACAGACTCGAGGGGCTGAATTGCCTCCTCCTGTTCCTAATGCAACAGGCTCGAGGGGCTGAACGGCCTCCTGCTGTTCCTAATGTAACAGGCTCGAGGGGCTGAACGGCCTCCTCCTGTTCCTAATGTAACAGGCTCGAGGGGCTGAACGGCCTCCTCCTGTTCCTAATGTGACAGACTCGAGGGGCTGAATTGCCTCCTCCTGTTCCTGTGTAACAGGCTCGAGGGGCTGAATGGCCTCCTCCTGTTCCTAATGTAACAGGCTCGAGGGGCTGAATGGCCTCCTCCTGTTCCTAATGTAACAGGCTCGAGGGGCTGAATGGCCTCCTCCTGTTCCTAATGTGACAGACTCGAGGGGCTGAATTGCCTCCTCCTGTTCCTAATGTAACAGGCTCGAGGGGCTGAACGGCCTCCTGCTGTTCCGAATGTAACAGGCTCAAGGGGCTGAATGGCCTCCTCCTGTTCCTAATGTAACAGGCTCGAGGGGCTGAATGGCCTCCTCCTGTTCCGACTGTAACAGGCTCGAGGGGCTGAATGGCCTCCTGTTCCTAATGTAACAGGCTCGAGGGGCTGAACGGCCTCCTCCTGCTCCTAATGTAACAGACTCGAGGGGCTGATTGGCCTCCTGCTGTTCCTAATGTAACAGGCTCGAGGGGCAGAATGGCATCCTGCTGTTCCTAATGGAACAGGCTCGAGGGGCTGAACGGCCTCCTCCTGTTCCTAATGTAACAGGCTCGAGGGGCTGTATGTCCTCCTCCTTTTCCTAATGTAACAGGCTCGAGGGGCTGAATGGCCTCCTCCTGTCCGTAATGTAACAGGCTCGAGGGGCTGAATGGCCTCCTCCTGTTCCTAATGTAACAGGCTCGATGGGCTGAATGGCCTCCTCCTGTTCCTAATGTAACAGGCTCGAGGGGCTGAACGGCCTCCTCCTGTTCCTAATGTAACAGGCTCGAGGGGCTGAACGGCCTCCTCCTGTTCCTAATGTAACAGACTCGAGGGGCTGAATGGCCTCCTGCTGTTCCTAATGTAACAGGCTCGAGAGGCTGAATGGCCTCCTGCTGTTCCTCATGTAACAGGCTCGAGGGGCTGAAGGGCCTCCTCCTGTTCCTAATGTAACAGCCTCGAGGGGCTGAATGGCCTCCTGCTGTTCCTAATGTAACAGGCTCGAGGGGCTGAATGGCCTCCTGCTGTTCCTCATGTAACAGGCTCGAGGGGCTGAACGGCCTCCTCCTGCTCCTAATGTAACAGGCTCGAGGGGCTGAACGGCCTCCTCCTGTTCCTAATGTAACAGGCTCGAGGGGCTGAATGGCCTCCTGCTGTTCCTAATGTAACAGGCTCGAGGGGCTGAATGGCCTCCTGCTGTTCCTAATGTAAGAGGCTCGCGGGGCTGAATGACCTCCTCCTGTTCCTAATGTAACAGGCTCGAGGGGCTAAATGGCCTCCTGCTGTCTCTAATGTAACAGACTCGAGGGGCTGAATGGCCTCCTGCTGTTCCTAATGTAACAGGCTCAAGGGGCTGTATGTCCTCCTCCTGTTCCTAATGTGACAGGCTCGAGGGGCTGAATGGCCTCCTCCTGTTCCTAATGTAACAGACTCGAGGGGCTGAACGGCCTCCTGCTGTTCCTAATGTAACAGACTCGAGGGGCTGAATGGCCTCCTCCTGTTCCTAATGTAACAGGCTCGAGGGGCTGAATGGCCTCCTGCTGTTCCTAATGTAACAGACTCGCGGGGCTGAATGGCCTCCTGCTGTTCCTAATGTAACAGGCTGCTGGGGCTGAATGGCCCCCTCCTGTTCCTAATGTAACAGGCTCGAGGGGCTGAACGGCCTCCTCCTGTCCCTAATGTAACAGGCTCGAGGGACTGAACGGGCTCCTCCTGTTCCGAATGTAACAGGCTCGAGGGGCTGAACAGCCTCCGGCTGTTCCTAATGTAACAGGCTCGAGGTGCTGAATGGCCTCCTCCTGTTCCTAATGTAACAGGCTCGAGGGGCTGAACGGCCTCCTCCTGTTCCTAATGTAATAGGCTCGAGGGGCTGAACGGCCTCCTTCTGTTCCTAATGTAACAGGATCGAGGGGCTGAATGTCCTATTCCTGTTCCTAATGTAACAGGCTCAAGGGGCTGAATGGGCCTCCTGCTGTTCCTAATGTAACAGGCTCGAGGGGCTGAATGGCCTCCTCCTGTTCCTAATGTAACAGGCTCGAGGGGCTGAACGGTCTCCTCCTGTTCCTAATGTAACAAGCTCGAGTGGCTGAACGGCCTCCTCCTGTTGCTAATGTAACAGGCTCGAGGGGCTGAATGGCCTCCTCCTGTTCCTAATGTAACAGGCTCGAGGGGCTGAATGGCCTCCTCCTGTTCCTAATGTAACAGGCTCGAGGGGCTGAATGGCCTCCTGCTGTTCCTAATGTAACAGGCTCAAGGGGCTGAATGGCCTCCTCCTGTCCCTAATGTAACAGGCTCGAGGGGCTGAATGGCCTCCTGCTGTTCCTAATGTAACAGGCTCGAGAGGCTGAATGGCCTCCTCCAGTCCCTAATGTAACAGGCTCAAGGGGCTGAATGGCCTCCTCCTGTCCCTAATGTAACAGGCTCGAGAGGCTGAATGGCCTCCTGCTGTTCCTAATGTAACAGGCTCGAGAGGCTGAATGGCCTCCTGCTGTTCCGAATGTAACAGGCTCGAGAGGCTGAATGGCCTCCTCCTGTTCCTAATGTAACAGACTCGAGGGGCTGAATGGCCTCCTCCTGTTCCTAATGTAACAGGCTCGAGGGGCTGAACGGCCTCCTCCAGTCCCTAATGTAACAGGCTCAAGGGGCTGAATGGCCTCCTCCTGTCCCTAATGTAACAGGCTCGAGAGGCTGAATGGCCTCCTGCTGTTCCTAATGTAACAGGCTCGAGAGGCTGAATGGCCTCCTGCTGTTCCGAATGTAACAGGCTCGAGAGGCTGAATGGCCTCCTCCTGTTCCTAATGTAACAGACTCGAGGGGGTGAATGGGCCTCCTCCTGTTCCTAATGTAACAGGCTCGAGGGGCTGAATGGCCTCCTCCTGTTCCTAATGTAACAGGCTCGAGGGGCTGAATGGCCTCCTCCTGTTCCTTATGTAACAGGCTCGAGGGGCTGAAAGGCCTCCTGTTCCTAATGTAACAGGCTCGAGGGGCTGAACGGCCTCCTCCTGTTCCTAATGTAACAGGCTCGAGGGGCTGAACGGCCTCCTCCTGCTCCTAATGTAACAGACTCGAGGGGCTGAATGGCCTCCTGCTGTTCCTAATGTAACAGGCTCGAGGGGCTGAATGGCATCCTGCTGTTCCTAATGGAACAGGCTCGAGGGGCTGAACGGCCTCCTACTGTTCCAAATGTAACAGGCTCGAGGGGCTGAATGGCCTCCTCCTGTTCCTAATGTGACAGACTCGAGGGGCTGAATTGCCTCCTCCTGTTCCTAATGTAACAGGCTCGAGGGGCTGAATGTCCTATTCCTGTTCCTAATGTAACAGGCTCAAGGGGCTGAATGGGCCTCCTGCTGTTCCTAATGTAACAGGCTCGAGGGGCTGAACGGCCTCCTCCTGTTCCTAATGTAACAGGCTCGAGGGGCTGAATGGGCCTCCTCCTGTTCCTAATGTAACAGGCTCGAGGGGCTGAACGGCCTCCTCCTGTTCCTGTGTAACAGGCTCGAGGGGCTGAATGGGCATCCTCCTGTTCCTAATGTAACAGGCTCGAGGGGCTGAATGGGCCTCCTCCTGTTCCTAATGTAACAGGCTCGAGGGGCTGAACGGCCTCCTCCTGTTCCTAATGTAACAGGCTCGAGGGGCTGAATGGCCTCCTCCTGTTCCTAAGGTGACAGACTCGAGGGGCTGAATTGCCTCCTCCTGTTCCTAATGCAACAGGCTCGAGGGGCTGAACGGCCTCCTGCTGTTCCTAATGTAACAGGCTCGAGGGGCTGAACGGCCTCCTCCTGTTCCTAATGTAACAGGCTCGAGGGGCTGAATGGCCTCCTCCTGTTCCTAATGTGACAGACTCGAGGGGCTGAATTGCCTCCTCCTGTTCCTAATGTAACAGGCTCGAGGGGCTGAACGGCCTCCTGCTGTTCCGAATGTAACAGGCTCAAGGGGCTGAATGGCCTCCTCCTGTTCCTAATGTAACAGGCTCGAGGGGCTGAATGGCCTCCTCCTGTTCCGACTGTAACAGGCTCGAGGGGCTGAATGGCCTCCTGTTCCTAATGTAACAGGCTCGAGGGGCTGAACGGCCTCCTCCTGCTCCTAATGTAACAGACTCGAGGGGCTGATTGGCCTCCTGCTGTTCCTAATGTAACAGGCTCGAGGGGCAGAATGGCATCCTGCTGTTCCTAATGGAACAGGCTCGAGGGGCTGAACGGCCTCCTCCTGTTCCTAATGTAACAGGCTCGAGGGGCTGTATGTCCTCCTCCTGTTCCTAATGTAACAGGCTCGAGGGGCTGAATGGCCTCCTCCTGTCCGTAATGTAACAGGCTCGAGGGGCTGAATGGCCTCCTCCTGTTCCTAATGTAACAGGCTCGATGGGCTGAATGGCCTCCTCCTGTTCCTAATGTAACAGGCTCGAGGGGCTGAACGGCCTCCTCCTGTTCCTAATGTAACAGGCTCGAGGGGCTGAACGGCCTCCTCCTGTTCCTAATGTAACAGACTCGAGGGGCTGAATGGCCTCCTGCTGTTCCTAATGTAACAGGCTCGAGAGGCTGAATGGCCTCCTGCTGTTCCTCATGTAACAGGCTCGAGGGGCTGAAGGGCCTCCTCCTGTTCCTAATGTAACAGCCTCGAGGGGCTGAATGGCCTCCTGCTGTTCCTAATGTAACAGGCTCGAGGGGCTGAATGGCCTCCTGCTGTTCCTCATGTAACAGGCTCGAGGGGCTGAACGGCCTCCTCCTGCTCCTAATGTAACAGGCTCGAGGGGCTGAACGGCCTCCTCCTGTTCCTAATGTAACAGGCTCGAGGGGCTGAATGGCCTCCTGCTGTTCCTAATGTAACAGGCTCGAGGGGCTGAATGGCCTCCTGCTGTTCCTAATGTAAGAGGCTCGCGGGGCTGAATGACCTCCTCCTGTTCCTAATGTAACAGGCTCGAGGGGCTAAATGGCCTCCTGCTGTCTCTAATGTAACAGACTCGAGGGGCTGAATGGCCTCCTGCTGTTCCTAATGTAACAGGCTCAAGGGGCTGTATGTCCTCCTCCTGTTCCTAATGTGACAGGCTCGAGGGGCTGAATGGCCTCCTCCTGTTCCTAATGTAACAGACTCGAGGGGCTGAACGGCCTCCTGCTGTTCCTAATGTAACAGACTCGAGGGGCTGAATGGCCTCCTCCTGTTCCTAATGTAACAGGCTCGAGGGGCTGAATGGCCTCCTGCTGTTCCTAATGTAACAGACTCGCGGGGCTGAATGGCCTCCTGCTGTTCCTAATGTAACAGGCTGCTGGGGCTGAATGGCCCCCTCCTGTTCCTAATGTAACAGGCTCGAGGGGCTGAACGGCCTCCTCCTGTCCCTAATGTAACAGGCTCGAGGGACTGAACGGGCTCCTCCTGTTCCGAATGTAACAGGCTCGAGGGGCTGAACAGCCTCCGGCTGTTCCTAATGTAACAGGCTCGAGGTGCTGAATGGCCTCCTCCTGTTCCTAATGTAACAGGCTCGAGGGGCTGAACGGCCTCCTCCTGTTCCTAATGTAATAGGCTCGAGGGGCTGAACGGCCTCCTTCTGTTCCTAATGTAACAGGATCGAGGGGCTGAACGGCCTCCTCCTGTTCCTAATGTAACAGGATCGAGGGGCTGAATGGCCTCCTCCTGTTCCGAATGTAACAGGCTCGAGGGGCTGAATGGCCTCCTGCTGTTCCTAATGTAACAGGATCGAGGGGCTGAATGGCCTCCTCCTGTTCCTAATGTAACAGGCTCGAGGGGCTGAACGGTCTCCTCCTGTTCCTAATGTAACAAGCTCGAGTGGCTGAACGGCCTCCTCCTGTTGCTAATGTAACAGGCTCGAGGGGCTGAATGGCCTCCTCCTGTTCCTAATGTAACAGGCTCGAGGGGCTGAATGGCCTCCTCCTGTTCCTAATGTAACAGGCTCGAGGGGCTGAATGGCCTCCTGCTGTTCCTAATGTAACAGGCTCAAGGGGCTGAATGGCCTCCTCCTGTCCCTAATGTAACAGGCTCGAGGGGCTGAATGGCCTCCTGCTGTTCCTAATGTGACAGACTCGAGGGGCTGAATGGCCTCCTCCTGTTCCTAATGTAACAGGCTCGAGGGGCTGAACGGCCTCCTCCTGTTCCTAATGTAACAGGCTCGAGGGGCTGAATGGCCTCCTCCTGTTCCTAATGTGACAGACTCGAGGGGCCGAATTGCCTTCTCCTGTTCCTAATGTAACAGGCTCGAGGGGCTGAATGGCCTATTCCTGTTCCTAATGTAACAGGCTCAAGGGGCTGAATGGGCCTCCTGCTGTTCCTAATGTAACAGGCTCGAGGGGCTGAACGGCCTCCTCCTGTTCCTGTGTAACAGGTACGAGGGGCTGAATGGGCCTCCTCCTGTTCCTAATGTAACAGGCTCGAGGGGCTGAATGGCCTCCTCCTGTTCCTAATTTAACAGGCTCGAGGGGCTGAATGGCCTCCTCCTGTTCCTTATGTAACAGGCTCGAGGGGCTGAATGGCTTCCTGTTCCTAATGTAACAGGCTCGAGGGGCTGAACGGCCTCCTCCTGTTCCTAATGTAACAGGCTCGAGGGGCTGAACGGCCTCCTCCTGCTCCTAATGTAACAGACTCGAGGGGCTGAATTGCCTCCTGCTGTTCCTAACGTAACAGGCTCAAGGGGCTGAATGGCATCCTGCTGTTCCTAATGGAACAGGCTCGAGGGGCTGAACGGCCTCCTACTGTTCCTAATGTAACAGGCTCGAGGGGCTGAATGGCCTCCTCCTGTACCTAATGTGACGACTCGAGGGGCTGAATTGCCTCCTCCTGTTCCTAATGTAACAGGCTCGAGGGGCTGAATGTCCTATTCCTGTTCCTAATGTAACAGGCTCAAGGGGCTGAATGGGCCTCCTGCTGTTCCTAATGTAACAGGCTCGAGGGGCTGAACGGCCTCCTCCTGTTCCTAATGTAACAGGCTCGAGGGGCTGAATGGGCCTCCTCCTGTTCCTAATGTAACAGGCTCGAGGGGCTGAACGGCCTCCTCCTGTTCCTGTGTAACAGGCTCGAGGGGCTGAATGGGCCTCCTCCTGTTCCTAATGTAACAGGCTCGAGGGGCTGAATGGGCCTCCTCCTGTTCCTAATGTAACAGGCTCGAGGGGCTGAACGGCCTCCTCCTGTTCCTAATGTAACAGGCTCGAGGGGCTGAATGGCCTCCTCCTGTTCCTAATGTGACAGACTCGAGGGGCTGAATTGCCACCTCCTGTTCCTAATGTAACAGGCTCGAGGGGCTGAACGGCCTCCTGCTGTTCCTAATGTAACAGGCTCAAGGAGCTGAATGTCCTCCTCCTGTTCCTAATGTAACAGATTCGAGGGGCTGAATGGCCTCCTCCTGTTCCTAATGTAACAGGCTCGAGGGGCTGATTGGCCTCCTCCTGTTCCTAATGTAACAGGCTCGAGGGGCTGATTGGCCTCCTGCTGTTCCTAATGTAACAGGCTCGAGGGGCTGAATGGCATCCTGCTGTTCCTAATGGAACAGGCTCGAGGAGCTGAACGGCCTCCTCCTGTTCCTAATGTAACAGGCTCGAGGGGCTGTATGTCCTCCTCCTGTTCCTAATGTAACAGGCTCGAGGGGCTGAATGGCCTCCTCCTGTCCGTAATGTAACAGGCTCGAGGGGCTGAATGGCCTCCTCCTGTTCCTAATGTAACAGGCTCGATGGGCTGAATGGCCTCCTCCTGTTCCTAATGTAACAGGCTCGAGGGGCTGAACGGCCTCCTCCTGTTCCTAATGTAACAGGCTCGAGGGGCTGAACGCCTCCTCCTGTTCCTAATGTAACAGACTCGAGGGGCTGAATAGCCTCCTGCTGTGCCTAATGTAACAGGCTCGAGAGGCTGAATGGCCTCCTGCTGTTCCTCATGTAACAGGCTCGAGGGGCTGAACGGCCTCCTCCTGTTCCTAATGTAACAGACTCGAGGGGCTGAATGGCCTCCTGCTGTTCCTAATGTAACAGGCTCGAGGGGCTGAATGGCCTCCTGCTGTTCCTCATGTAACAGGCTCGAGGGGCTGAACGGCCTCCTCCTGCTCCTAATGTAACAGGCTCGAGGGGCTGAACGGCCTCCTCCTGTTCCTAATGTAACAGGCTCGAGGGGCTGAATGGCCTCCTGCTGTTCCTAATGTAACAGGCTCGAGGGGCTGAATGGCCTCCTGCTGTTCCTAATGTAAGAGGCTCGAGGGGTTGAACGGCCTCCTCCTGTTCCTAATGTAACAGGCTCGAGGGGCTGAAAGGCCTCCTCCTGTTCCTAATGTAACAGACTCGAGGGGCTGAATGGCCTCCTCCTGTTCCTAATGTAACAGGATCGAGGGGCTGAACGGCCTCCTCCTGTTCCGAATGTCACAGGCTCGAGGGGCTGAACGGCCTCCTCCTGTTCCTAATGTAACAGACTCGAGGGGCTGAACGGCCTCCTGCTGTCCCTAATGTAACAGACTCGAGGGGCTGAATGGCCTCCTGCTGTTCCTAATGTAACAGGCTCGAGGGGCTGAACGGCCTCCTCCTGTCCCTAATGTAACAGGCTCGAGGGGCTGAACGGCCTCCTGCTGTCCCTAATGTAACAGGCTCGAGGGGCTGAATGGCCTCCTGCTGTTCCTAATGTAACAGGCTCGAGGGGCTGAATGGCCTCCTCCTGTTCCTAATGTAACAGGCTCGAGGTGCTGAATGGCCTCCTCCTGTTCCTAATGTAACAGGCTCGAGGGGCTGAATGGCCTCCTGCTGTTTCTAATGTAACAGGCTCAAGGGGCTGAATGGCCTCCTCCTGTCCTTAATGTAACAGGCTCGAGGGGCTGAATGGCCTCCTGCTGTTCCTAATGTAACAGGCTCGAGAGGCTGAATGGCCTCCTCCTGTCCCAAATGTAACAGGCTCAAGGGGCTGAATGGCCTCCTCCTGTCCCTAATGTAACAGGCTCGAGAGGCTGAATGGCCTCCTGCTGCTCCTAATGTAACAGGCTCGAGAGGCTGAATGGCCTCCTGCTGTTCCTAATGTAACAGGCTCGAGAGGCTGAATGGCCTCCTCCTGTTCCTAATGTAACAGACTCGAGGGGCTGAATGGCCTCCTCCTGTTCCTAATGTAACAGGCTCGAGGGGCTGAACGGCCTCCTCCTGTTCCTAATGTAACAGGCTCGAGGGGCTGAATGGCCTCCTCCTGTTCCTAATGTGACAGACTCGAGGGGCTGAATTGCCTCCTCCTGTTCCTAATGTAACAGGCTCGAGGGGCTGAATGGCCTATTCCTGTTCCGAATGTAACAGGCTCAAGGGGCTGAATGGGCCTCCTGCTGTTCCTAATGTAACAGGCTCGAGGGGCTGAACGGCCTCCTCCTGTTCCTAATGTAACAGGCTCGAGGGGCTGAACGGGCCTCCTCCTGTTCCTAATGTAACAGGCTCGAGGGGCTGAATGGCCTCCTCCTGTTCCTAATGTAACAGGCTCGAGGGGCTGAATGGCCTCCTCCTGTTCCTTATGTAACAGGCTCGATGGGCTGAATGGCCTCCTGTTCCTAATGTAACAGGCTCGAGGGGCTGAACGGCCTCCTCCTGTTCCTAATGTAACAGGCTCGAGGGGCTGAACGGCCTTCTCCTGCTCCTAATGTAACAGACTCGAGGGTCTGAATGGCCTCCTGCTGTTCCTAATGTAACAGGCTCGAGGGGCTGAACGGCCTCCTACTCTTCCTAATGTAACAGGCTCGAGGGGCTGTATGTCCTCCTCCTGTTCCTAATGGAACAGGCTCGAGGGGCTGAACGGCCTCCTACTCTTCCTAATGTAACAGGCTCGAGGGGCTGAATGGCCTCCTGCTGTTCCTCATGTAACAGGCTCGAGGGGCTGAACGGCCTCATCCTGTTCCTAATGTAACAGGCTCGAGAGGCTGAATGGCCTCCTCCAGTCCCTAATGTAACAGGCTCAAGGGGCTGAATGGCCTCCTCCTGTCCCTAATGTAACAGGCTCGAGAGGCTGAATGGCCTCCTGCTGTTCCTAATGTAACATGCTCGAGAGGCTGAATGGCCTCCTGCTGTTCCTAATGTAACAGGCTCGAGGGGCCGAATTGCCTCCTCCTGTTCCTAATGTAACAGGCTCGAGGGGCTGAATGGCCTATTCCTGTTCCTAATGTAACAGGCTGCTGGGGCTGAATGGCCCCCTCCTGTTCCAAATGTAACAGGCTCGAGGGGCTGAACGGCCTCCTCCTGTCCCTAATGTAACAGGCTCGAGGGGCTGAACGGGCTCCTCCTGTTCCTAATGTAACAGGCTCGAGGGGCTGAACAGCCTCCTGCTGTTCCTAATGTAACAGGCTCGAGGGGCTGAGTGGCCTCCTGCTGTTCCTAAAAAACAGGCTCGAGGGGCTGAATGGCCTCCTCCTGTTCCTAATGTAACAGGCTCGAGGGGCTGAACGGTCTCCTCCTGTTCCTAATGTAACAGGCTCGAGTGGCTGAATGGCCTCCTCCTGTTCCTAATGTAACAGGCTCGAGGGGCTGAATGGCCTCCTGCTGTTCCTAATGTAACAGGCTCGAGAGGCTGAATGGCCTCCTCCAGTCCCTAATGTAACAGGCTCAAGGGGCTGAATGGCCTCCTCCTGTCCCTAATGTAACAGGCTCGAGAGGCTGAATGGCCTCCTGCTGTTCCTAATGTAACAGGCTCGAGAGGCTGAATGGCCTCCTGCTGTTCCTAATGTAACAGGCTCGAGAGGCTGAATGGCCTCCTCCTGTTCCTAATGTAACAGACTCGAGGGGCTGAATGGCCTCCTCCTGTTCCTAATGTAACAGGCTCGAGGGGCTGAACGGCCTCCTCCTGTTCCTAATGTAACAGGCTCGAGGGGCTGAATGGCCTCCTCCTGTTCCTAATGTGACAGACTCGAGGGGCCGAATTGCCTCCTCCTGTTCCTAATGTAACAGGCTCGAGGGGCTGAATGGCCTATTCCTGTTCCTAATGTAACAGGCTCAAGGGGCTGAATGGGCCTCCTGCTGTTCCTAATGTAACAGGCTCGAGGGGCTGAACGGCCTCCTCCTGTTCCTGTGTAACAGGCTCGAGGGGCTGAATGGGCCTCCTCCTGTTCCTAATGTAACAGGCTCGAGGGGCTGAATGGCCTCCTCCTGTTCCTAATGTAACAGGCTCGAGGGGCTGAATGGCCTCCTCCTGTTCCTTATGTAACAGGCTCGAGGGGCTGAAAGGCCTCCTGTTCCTAATGTAACAGGCTCGAGGGGCTGAACGGCCTCCTCCTGTTCCTAATGTAACAGGCTCGAGGGGCTGAACGGCCTCCTCCTGCTCCTAATGTAACAGACTCGAGGGGCTAAATGGCCTCCTGCTGTTCCTAATGTAACAGGCTCGAGGGGCTGAATGGCATCCTGCTGTTCCTAATGGAACAGGCTCGAGGGGCTGAACGGCCTCCTACTGTTCCTAATGTAACAGGCTCGAGGGGCTGAATGGCCTCCTCCTGTTCCTAATGTGACAGACTCGAGGGGCTGAATTGCCTCCTCCTGTTCCTAATGTAACAGGCTCGAGGGGCTGAATGTCCTATTCCTGTTCCTAATGTAACAGGCTCAAGGGGCTGAATGGGCCTCCTGCTGTTCCTAATGTAACAGGCTCGAGGGGCTGAACGGCCTCCTCCTGTTCCTAATGTAACAGGCTCGAGGGGCTGAATGGGCCTCCTCCTGTTCCTAATGTAACAGGCTCGAGGGGCTGAACGGCCTCCTCCTGTTCCTGTGTAACAGGCTCGAGGGGCTGAATGGGCATCCTCCTGTTCCTAATGTAACAGGCTCGAGGGGCTGAATGGGCCTCCTCCTGTTCCTAATGTAACAGGCTCGAGGGGCTGAACGGCCTCCTCCTGTTCCTAATGTAACAGGCTCGAGGGGCTGAACGGCCTCCTCCTGTTCCTAATGTAACAGGCTCGAGGGGCTGAATGGGCCTCCTCCTGTTCCTAATGTAACAGGCTCGAGGGGCTGAACGGCCTCCTCCTGTTCCTGTGTAACAGGCTCGAGAGGCTGAATGGGCATCCTCCTGTTCCTAATGTAACAGGCTCGAGGGGCTGAATGGCCTCCTCCTGTTCCTAATGTAACAGGCTCGAGGGGCTGAACGGCCTCCTCCTGTTCCTAATGTAACAGGCTCGAGGGGCTGAATGGCCTCCTCCTGTTCCTAAGGTGACAGACTCGAGGGGCTGAATTGCCTCCTCCTGTTCCTAATGTAACAGGCTCGAGGGGCTGAACGGCCTCCTGCTGTTCCTAATGTAACAGGCTCAAGGGGCTGAATGGCCTCCTCCTGTTCCTAATGTAACAGGCTCGAGGGGCTGAATGGCCTCCTCCTGTTCCGACTGTAACAGGCTCGAGGGGCTGAATGGCCTCCTGTTCCTAATGTAACAGGCTCGAGGGGCTGAACGGCCTCCTCCTGCTCCTAATGTAACAGACTCGAGGGGCTGATTGGCCTCCTGCTGTTCCTAATGTAACAGGCTCGAGGGGCAGAATGGCATCCTGCTGTTCCTAATGGAACAGGCTCGAGGGGCTGAACGGCCTCCTCCTGTTCCTAATGTAACAGGCTCGAGGGGCTGTATGTCCTCCTCCTGTTCCTAATGTAACAGGCTCGAGGGGCTGAATGGCCTCCTCCTGTCCGTAATGTAACAGGCTCGAGGGGCTGAATGGCCTCCTCCTGTTCCTAATGTAACAGGCTCGATGGGCTGAATGGCCTCCTCCTGTTCCTAATGTAACAGGCTCGAGGGGCTGAACGGCCTCCTCCTGTTCCTAATGTAACAGGCTCGAGGGGCTGAACGGCCTCCTCCTGTTCCTAATGTAACAGACTCGAGGGGCTGAATGGCCTCCTGCTGTTCCTAATGTAACAGGCTCGAGAGGCTGAATGGCCTCCTGCTGTTCCTCATGTAACAGGCTCGAGGGGCTGAACGGCCTCCTCCTGTTCCTAATGTAACAGCCTCGAGGGGCTGAATGGCCTCCTGCTGTTCCTAATGTAACAGGCTCGAGGGGCTGAATGGCCTCCTGCTGTTCCTCATGTAACAGGCTCGAGGGGCTGAACGGCCTCCTCCTGCTCCTAATGTAACAGGCTCGAGGGGCTGAACGGCCTCCTCCTGTTCCTAATGTAACAGGCTCGAGGGGCTGAATAGCCTCCTGCTGTTCCTAATGTAACAGGCTCGAGGGGCTGAATGGCCTCCTGCTGTTCCTAATGTAAGAGGCTCGCGGGGCTGAATGACCTCCTCCTGTTCCTAAAGTAACAGGCTCGAGGGGCTAAATGGCCTCCTGCTGTCTCTAATGTAACAGACTCGAGGGGCTGAATGGCCTCCTGCTGTTCCTAATGTAACAGGCTGCTGGGGCTGAATGGCCCCCTCCTGTTCCTAATGTAACAGGCTCGAGGGGCTGAACGGCCTCCTCCTGTCCCTAATGTAACAGGCTCGAGGGGCTGAACGGGCTCCTCCTGTTCCGAATGTAACAGGCTCGAGGGGCTGAACAGCCTCCGGCTGTTCCTAATGTAACAGGCTCGAGGGGCTGAATGGCCTCCTCCTGTTCCTAATGTAACAGGCTCGAGGGGCTGAACGGCCTCCTCCTGTTCCTAATGTAATAGGCTCGAGGGGCTGAACGGCCTCCTTCTGTTCCTAATGTAACAGGATCGAGGGGCTGAACGGCCTCCTCCTGTTCCTAATGTAACAGGATCGAGGGGCTGAATGGCCTCCTCCTGTTCCGAATGTAACAGGCTCGAGGGGCTGAATGGCCTCCTGCTGTTCCTAATGTAACAGGCTCGAGGGGCTGAATGGCCTCCTCCTGTTCCTAATGTAACAGGCTCGAGGGGCTGAACGGTCTCCTCCTGTTCCTAATGTAACAGGCTCGAGTGGCTGAACGGCCTCCTCCTGTTCCTAATGTAACAGGCTCGAGGGGCTGAATGGCCTCCTCCTGTTCCTAATGTAACAGGCTCGAGGGGCTGAATGGCCTCCTCCTGTTCCTAATGTAACAGGCTCGAGGGGCTGAATGGCCTCCTGCTGTTCCTAATGTAACAGGCTCAAGGGGCTGAATGGCCTCCTCCTGTCCCTAATGTAACAGGCTCGAGGGGCTGAATGGCCTCCTGCTGTTCCTAATGTAACAGGCTCGAGAGGCTGAATGGCCTCCTCCAGTCCCTAATGTAACAGGCTCAAGGGGCTGAATGGCCTCCTCCTGTCCCTAATGTAACAGGCTCGAGAGGCTGAATGGCCTCCTGCTGTTCCTAATGTAACAGGCTCGAGAGGCTGAATGGCCTCCTGCTGTTCCGAATGTAACAGGCTCGAGAGGCTGAATGGCCTCCTCCTGTTCCTAATGTAACAGACTCGAGGGGCTGAATGGTCCTCCTCCTGTTCCTAATGTAACAGGCTCGAGGGGCTGAATGGCCTCCTCCTGTTCCTAATGTAACAGGCTCGAGGGGCTGAATGGCCTCCTCCTGTTCCTTATGTAACAGGCTCGAGGGGCTGAAAGGCCTCCTGTTCCTAATGTAACAGGCTCGAGGGGCTGAACGGCCTCCTCCTGTTCCTAATGTAACAGGCTCGAGGGGCTGAACGGCCTCCTCCTGCTCCTAATGTAACAGACTCGAGGGGCTGAATGGCCTCCTGCTGTTCCTAATGTAACAGGCTCGAGGGGCTGAATGGCATCCTGCTGTTCCTAATGGAACAGGCTCGAGGGGCTGAACGGCCTCCTACTGTTCCTAATGTAACAGGCTCGAGGGGCTGAATGGCCTCCTCCTGTTCCTAATGTGACAGACTCGAGGGGCTGAATTGCCTCCTCCTGTTCCTAATGTAACAGGCTCGAGGGGCTGAATGTCCTATTCCTGTTCCTAATGTAACAGGCTCAAGAGGCTGAATGGGCCTCCTGCTGTTCCTAATGTAACAGGCTCGAGGGGCTGAACGGCCTCCTCCTGTTCCTAATGTAACAGGCTCGAGGGGCTGAATGGGCCTCCTCCTGTTCCTAATGTAACAGGCTCGAGGGGCTGAACGGCCTCCTCCTGTTCCTGTGTAACAGGCTCGAGGGGCTGAATGGGCATCCTCCTGTTCCTAATGTAACAGGCTCGAGGGGCTGAATGGGCCTCCTCCTGTTCCTAATGTAACAGGCTCGAGGGGCTGAACGGCCTCCTCCTGTTCCTAATGTAACAGGCTCGAGGGGCTGAATGGCCTCCTCCTGTTCCTAAGGTGACAGACTCGAGGGGCTGAATTGCCTCCTCCTGTTCCTAATGCAACAGGCTCGAGGGGCTGAACGGCCTCCTGCTGTTCCTAATGTAACAGGCTCGAGGGGCTGAACGGCCTCCTCCTGTTCCTAATGTAACAGGCTCGAGGGGCTGAATGGCCTCCTCCTGTTCCTAATGTGACAGACTCGAGGGGCTGAATTGCCTCCTCCTGTTCCTAATGTAACAGGCTCGAGGGGCTGAACGGCCTCCTGCTGTTCCGAATGTAACAGGCTCAAGGGGCTGAATGGCCTCCTCCTGTTCCTAATGTAACAGGCTCGAGGGGCTGAATGGCCTCCTCCTGTTCCGACTGTAACAGGCTCGAGGGGCTGAATGGCCTCCTGTTCCTAATGTAACAGGCTCGAGGGGCTGAACGGCCTCCTCCTGCTCCTAATGTAACAGACTCGAGGGGCTGATTGGCCTCCTGCTGTTCCTAATGTAACAGGCTCGAGGGGCAGAATGGCATCCTGCTGTTCCTAATGGAACAGGCTCGAGGGGCTGAACGGCCTCCTCCTGTTCCTAATGTAACAGGCTCGAGGGGCTGTATGTCCTCCTCCTGTTCCTAATGTAACAGGCTCGAGGGGCTGAATGGCCTCCTCCTGTCCGTAATGTAACAGGCTCGAGGGGCTGAATGGCCTCCTCCTGTTCCTAATGTAACAGGCTCGATGGGCTGAATGGCCTCCTCCTGTTCCTAATGTAACAGGCTCGAGGGGCTGAACGGCCTCCTCCTGTTCCTAATGTAACAGGCTCGAGGGGCTGAACGGCCTCCTCCTGTTCCTAATGTAACAGACTCGAGGGGCTGAATGGCCTCCTGCTGTTCCTAATGTAACAGGCTCGAGAGGCTGAATGGCCTCCTGCTGTTCCTCATGTAACAGGCTCGAGGGGCTGAAGGGCCTCCTCCTGTTCCTAATGTAACAGCCTCGAGGGGCTGAATGGCCTCCTGCTGTTCCTAATGTAACAGGCTCGAGGGGCTGAATAGCCTCCTGCTGTTCCTCATGTAACAGGCTCGAGGGGCTGAACGGCCTCCTCCTGCTCCTAATGTAACAGGCTCGAGGGGCTGAACGGCCTCCTCCTGTTCCTAATGTAACAGGCTCGAGGGGCTGAATGGCCTCCTGCTGTTCCTAATGTAACAGGCTCGAGGGGCTGAATGGCCTCCTGCTGTTCCTAATGTAAGAGGCTCGCGGGGCTGAATGACCTCCTCCTGTTCCTAATGTAACAGGCTCGAGGGGCTAAATGGCCTCCTGCTGTCTCTAATGTAACAGACTCGAGGGGCTGAATGGCCTCCTGCTGTTCCTAATGTAACAGGCTCAAGGGGCTGTATGTCCTCCTCCTGTTCCTAATGTGACAGGCTCGAGGGGCTGAATGGCCTCCTCCTGTTCCTAATGTAACAGACTCGAGGGGCTGAACGGCCTCCTGCTGTTCCTAATGTAACAGACTCGAGGGGCTGAATGGCCTCCTCCTGTTCCTAATGTAACAGGCTCGAGGGGCTGAATGGCCTCCTGCTGTTCCTAATGTAACAGACTCGCGAGGCTGAATGGCCTCCTGCTGTTCCTAATGTAACAGGCTGCTGGGGCTGAATGGCCCCCTCCTGTTCCTAATGTAACAGGCTCGAGGGGCTGAACGGCCTCCTCCTGTCCCTAATGTAACAGGCTCGAGGGACTGAACGGGCTCCTCCTGTTCCGAATGTAACAGGCTCGAGGGGCTGAACAGCCTCCGGCTGTTCCTAATGTAACAGGCTCGAGGGGCTGAATGGCCTCCTCCTGTTCCTAATGTAACAGGCTCGAGGGGCTGAACGGCCTCCTCCTGTTCCTAATGTAATAGGCTCGAGGGGCTGAACGGCCTCCTTCTGTTCCTAATGTAACAGGATCGAGGGGCTGAACGGCCTCCTCCTGTTCCTAATGTAACAGGATCGAGGGGCTGAATGGCCTCCTCCTGTTCCGAATGTAACAGGCTCGAGGGGCTGAATGGCCTCCTGCTGTTCCTAATGTAACAGGCTCGAGGGGCTGAATGGCCTCCTCCTGTTCCTAATGTAACAGGCTCGAGGGGCTGAACGGTCTCCTCCTGTTCCTAATGTAACAGGCTCGAGTGGCTGAACGGCCTCCTCCTGTTCCTAATGTAACAGGCTCGAGGGGCTGAATGGCCTCCTCCTGTTCCTAATGTAACAGGCTCGAGGGGCTGAATGGCCTCCTACTGTTCCTAATGTAACAGGCTCGAGGGGCTGAATGGCCTCCTGCTGTTCCTAATGTAACAGGCTCAAGGGGCTGAATGGCCTCCTCCTGTCCCTAATGTAACAGGCTCGAGGGGCTGAATGGCCTCCTGCTGTTCCTAATGTAACAGGCTCGAGAGGCTGAATGGCCTCCTCCAGTCCCTAATGTAACAGGCTCAAGGGGCTGAATGGCCTCCTCCTGTCCCTAATGTAACAGGCTCGAGAGGCTGAATGGCCTCCTGCTGTTCCTAATGTAACAGGCTCGAGAGGCTGAATGGCCTCCTGCTGTTCCGAATGTAACAGGCTCGAGAGGCTGAATGGCCTCCTCCTGTTCCTAATGTAACAGACTCGAGGGGCTGAATGGCCTCCTCCTGTTCCTAATGTAACAGGCTCGAGGGGCTGAACGGCCTCCTCCTGTTCCTAATGTAACAGGCTCGAGGGGCTGAATGGCCTCCTCCTGTTCCTAATGTGACAGACTCGAGGGGCCGAATTGCCTTCTCCTGTTCCTAATGTAACAGGCTCGAGGGGCTGAATGGCCTATTCCTGTTCCTAATGTAACAGGCTCAAGGGGCTGAATGGGCCTCCTGCTGTTCCTAATGTAACAGGCTCGAGGGGCTGAACGGCCTCCTCCTGTTCCTGTGTAACAGGTACGAGGGGCTGAATGGGCCTCCTCCTGTTCCTAATGTAACAGGCTCGAGGGGCTGAATGGCCTCCTCCTGTTCCTAATGTAACAGGCTCGAGGGGCTGAATGGCCTCCTCCTGTTCCTTATGTAACAGGCTCGAGGGGCTGAATGGCCTCCTGTTCCTAATGTAACAGGCTCGAGGGGCTGAACGGCCTCCTCCTGTTCCTAATGTAACAGGCTCGAGGGGCTGAACGGCCTCCTCCTGCTCCTAATGTAACAGACTCGAGGGGCTGAATTGCCTCCTGCTGTTCCTAATGTAACAGGCTCAAGGGGCTGAATGGCATCCTGCTGTTCCTAATGGAACAGGCTCGAGGGGCTGAACGGCCTCCTACTGTTCCTAATGTAACAGGCTCGAGGGGCTGAATGGCCTCCTCCTGTTCCTAATGTGACGACTCGAGGGGCTGAATTGCCTCCTCCTGTTCCTAATGTAACAGGCTCGAGGGGCTGAATGTCCTATTCCTGTTCCTAATGTAACAGGCTCAAGGGGCTGAATGGGCCTCCTGCTGTTCCTAATGTAACAGGCTCGAGGGGCTGAACGGCCTCCTCCTGTTCCTAATGTAACAGGCTCGAGGGGCTGAATGGGCCTCCTCCTGTTCCTAATGTAACAGGCTCGAGGGGCTGAACGGCCTCCTCCTGTTCCTGTGTAACAGGCTCGAGGGGCTGAATGGGCCTCCTCCTGTTCCTAATGTAACAGGCTCGAGGGGCTGAATGGGCCTCCTCCTGTTCCTAATGTAACAGGCTCGAGGGGCTGAACGGCCTCCTCCTGTTCCTAATGTAACAGGCTCGAGGGGCTGAATGGCCTCCTCCTGTTCCTAATGTGACAGACTCGAGGGGCTGAATTGCCTCCTCCTGTTCCTAATGTAACAGGCTCGAGGGGCTGAACGGCCTCCTGCTGTTCCTAATGTAACAGGCTCAAGGGGCTGAATGGCCTCCTCCTGTTCCTAATGTAACAGATTCGAGGGGCTGAATGGCCTCCTCCTGTTCCTAATGTAACAGGCTCGAGGGGCTGATTGGCCTCCTCCTGTTCCTAATGTAACAGGCTCGAGGGGCTGATTGGCCTCCTGCTGTTCCTAATGTAACAGGCTCGAGGGGCTGAATGGCATCCTGCTGTTCCTAATGGAACAGGCTCGAGGAGCTGAACGGCCTGCTCCTGTTCCTAATGTAACAGGCTCGAGGGTCTGTATGTCCTCCTCCTGTTCCTAATGTAACAGGCTCGAGGGGCTGAATGGCCTCCTCCTGTCCGTAATGTAACAGGCTCGAGGGGCTGAATGGCCTCCTCCTGTTCCTAATGTAACAGGCTCGATGGGCTGAATGGCCTCCTCCTGTTCCTAATGTAACAGGCTCGAGGGGCTGAACGGCCTCCTCCTGTTCCTAATGTAACAGGCTCGAGGGGCTGAACGCCTCCTCCTGTTCCTAATGTAACAGACTCGAGGGGCTGAATGGCCTCCTGCTGTGCCTAATGTAACAGGCTCGAGAGGCTGAATGGCCTCCTGCTGTTCCTCATGTAACAGGCTCGAGGGGCTGAACGGCCTCCTCCTGTTCCTAATGTAACAGACTCGAGGGGCTGAATGGCCTCCTGCTGTTCCTAATGTAACAGGCTCGAGGGGCTGAATGGCCTCCTGCTGTTCCTCATGTAACAGGCTCGAGGGGCTGAACGGCCTCCTCCTGCTCCTAATGTAACAGGCTCGAGGGGCTGAACGGCCTCCTCCTGTTCCTAATGTAACAGGCTCGAGGGGCTGAATGGCCTCCTGCTGTTCCTAATGTAACAGGCTCGAGGGGCTGAATGGCCTCCTGCTGTTCCTAATGTAAGAGGCTCGAGGGGTTGAACGGCCTCCTCCTGTTCCTAATGTAACAGGCTCGAGGGGCTGAAAGGCCTCCTCCTGTTCCTAATGTAACAGACTCGAGGGGCTGAATGGCCTCCTCCTGTTCCTAATGTAACAGGATCGAGGGGCTGAACGGCCTCCTCCTGTTCCGAATGTCACAGGCTCGAGGGGCTGAACGGCCTCCTCCTGTTCCTAATGTAACAGACTCGAGGGGCTGAACGGCCTCCTGCTGTCCCTAATGTAACAGACTCGAGGGGCTGAATGGCCTCCTGCTGTTCCTAATGTAACAGGCTCGAGGGGCTGAACGGCCTCCTCCTGTCCCTAATGTAACAGGCTCGAGGGGCTGAACGGCCTCCTGCTGTCCCTAATGTAACAGGCTCGAGGGGCTGAATGGCCTCCTGCTGTTCCTAATGTAACAGGCTCGAGGGGCTGAATGGCCTCCTCCTGTTCCTAATGTAACAGGCTCGAGGGGCTGAATGGCCTCCTCCTGTTCCTAATGTAACAGGCTCGAGGGGCTGAATGGCCTCCTGCTGTTCCTAATGTAACAGGCTCAAGGGGCTGAATGGCCTCCTCCTGTCCTTAATGTAACAGGCTCGAGGGGCTGAATGGCCTCCTGCTGTTCCTAATGTAACAGGCTCGAGAGGCTGAATGGCCTCCTCCTGTCCCAAATGTAACAGGCTCAAGGGGCTGAATGGCCTCCTCCTGTCCCTAATGTAACAGGCTCGAGAGGCTGAATGGCCTCCTGCTGTTCCTAATGTAACAGGCTCGAGAGGCTGAATGGCCTCCTCCTGTTCCTAATGTAACAGACTCGAGGGGCTGAATGGCCTCCTCCTGTTCCTAATGTAACAGGCTCGAGGGGCTGAACGGCCTCCTCCTGTTCCTAATGTAACAGGCTCGAGGGGCTGAATGGCCTCCTCCTGTTCCTAATGTGACAGACTCGAGGGGCTGAATTGCCTCCTCCTGTTCCTAATGTAACAGGCTCGAGGGGCTGAATGGCCTATTCCTGTTCCTAATGTAACAGGCTCAAGGGGCTGAATGGGCCTCCTGCTGTTCCTAATGTAACAGGCTCGAGGGGCTGAACGGCCTCCTCCTGTTCCTAATGTAACAGGCTCGAGGGGCTGAACGGGCCTCCTCCTGTTCCTAATGTAACAGGCTCGAGGGGCTGAATGGCCTCCTCCTGTTCCTAATGTAACAGGCTCGAGGGGCTGAATGGCCTCCTCCTGTTCCTTATGTAACAGGCTCGAGGGGCTGAATGGCCTCCTGTTCCTAATGTAACAGGCTCGAGGGGCTGAACGGCCTCCTCCTGTTCCTAATGTAACAGGCTCGAGGGGCTGAACGGCCTTCTCCTGCTCCTAATGTAACAGACTCGAGGGGCTGAATGGCCTCCTGCTGTTCCTAATGTAACAGGCTCGAGGGGCTGAACGGCCTCCTACTCTTCCTAATGTAACAGGCTCGAGGGGCTGAACGGCCTCCTACTCTTCCTAATGTAACAGGCTCGAGGGGCTGTATGTCCTCCTCCTGTTCCTAATGGAACAGGCTCGAGGGGCTGAACGGCCTCCTACTCTTCCTAATGTAACAGGCTCGAGGGGCTGAATGGCCTCCTGCTGTTCCTCATGTAACAGGCTCGAGGGGCTGAACGGCCTCATCCTGTTCCTAATGTAACAGGCTCGAGGGGCTGAACGGACTCCTCCTGTTCCTAACGTAACAGGCTCGAGGGGCTGAACGGCCTCCTACTCTTCCTAATGTAACAGGCTCGAGGGGCTGTATGTCCTCCTCCTGTTCCTAATGGAACAGGCTCGAGGGGCTGAACGGCCTCCTACTCTTCCTAATGTAACAGGCTCGAGGGGCTGAATGGCCTCCTGCTGTTCCTCATGTAACAGGCTCGAGGGGCTGAACGGCCTCATCCTGTTCCTAATGTAACAGGCTCGAGGGGCTGAACGGACTCCTCCTGTTCCTAACGTAACAGGCTCGAGGGGCTGAACGGCCTCCTCCTGTTCCTAATGTAACAGGTTCGAGGGGCTGAATGGCCTCCTTCTGTTCCTAATGTAACAGGCTTGAGGGGCTGAATGGCCTCCTCCTGTTCCTAATGTAACAGGCTCGAGGGGCTGAACGGTCTCCTCCTGTCCCGAATGTAACAGTTTCGAGGGGCTGAACGGCCTCCTGCTGTTACTAATGTAACAGGCTCGAGGGGCTCAATGGCCTCTTGCTGTTCCTAATGTAACAGTCTTGAGGGGCTGAATGGCCTCCTGCTGTTCCGAATGTAACAGGCTCGAGGGGCTGAACGGCCTCCTCCTGTTCCTAATGTAACAGACTCGAGGGGCTGAATGGCCTCCTGCTGTTCCTAATGTAACAGGCTCGAGGGGCTGAATGGCCTCCTGCTGTTCCTAATGTAACAGGCTCGAGGGGCTGAATGGCCTCCTGCTGTTCCTAATGTAACAGGCTCGAGGGGCTGAACGGCCTCCTCCTGTTCCGAATGTAACAGGCTCGAGGGGCTGAATGGCCTCCTGCTGTTCCTAATGTAACAGGCTCGAGGGGCTGAATGGCCTCCTGCTGTTCCTAATGTAAGAGGCTCGCGGGGCTGAATGACCTCCTCCTGTTCCTAATGTAACAGGCTCGAGGGGCTGAATGGCCTCCTGCTGTCTCTAATGTAACAGACTCGAGGGGCTGAATGGCCTCCTGCTGTTCCTAATGTAACAGGCTCGAGGGGCTGAACGGCCTCCTCCTGTTCCTAATGTAACAGGCTCGAGGGGCTGAACGGCCTCCTGCTGTCCCTAATGTAACAGACTCGAGGGGCTGAATGGCCTCCTGCTGTCCCTAATGTAACAGGCTCGAGGAGCTGAACAGCCTCCTGATGTTCCTAATGTAACAGGCTCGATGGGCTGAACGGCCTCCTCCTGTTCCGAATGTAACAGGCTCGAGGGGCTGAATGGCGTCCTCCTGTTCCGAATGTAACAGGCTCGAGGGGCTGAACGGCATCCTCCTGTTCTTAGTGTAACAGGCTCGAGGGGCTGAATGGCCTCCTCCTGTTCCTAATGTAACAGGATCGAGGGGCTGAATGGCCTCCTCCTGTTCCTAATGTAACAGGATCGAGGGGCTGAATGGCCTCCTCCTGTTCCTAATGAAACAGGCTCGAGGGGCTGAACGGCCTCCTCCTGTTCCTAATGTAAATGGCTCGAGGGGCTGAATGGCCTCCTGCTGTTCCTAATGTAACAGGCTCGAGGGGCTGAATGGCCTCCTTCTGTTCCTAATGTAAAAGGCTCGAGGGGCTGAACGGCCTCCTCCTGTTCCGAATGTAACAGGCTCGAGGGGCTGAATGGCCTCCTGTTTCGACTGTAACAGGCTCGAGGGGCTGAACGGCCTCCTCCTGTTCCTAATGTAACAGGATCGGTGGGCTGAATGGCCTCCTCCTGTTCCTAATGTAACAGGCTCGAGGGGCTGAATGGCCTCCTCCTGTTCCTTATGTAACAGGCTCGAGGGGCTGAATGGCCTCCTGTTCCTAATGTAACAGGCTCGAGGGGCTGAACGGCCTCCTCCTGTTCCTAATGTAACAGGCTCGAGGGGCTGAACGGCCTTCTCCTGCTCCTAATGTAACAGACTCGAGGGGCTGAATGGCCTCCTGCTGTTCCTAATGTAACAGGCTCGAGGGGCTGAACGGCCTCCTACTCTTCCTAATGTAACAGGCTCGAGGGGCTGAACGGCCTCCTACTCTTCCTAATGTAACAGGCTCGAGGGGCTGTATGTCCTCCTCCTGTTCCTAATGGAACAGGCTCGAGGGGCTGAACGGCCTCCTACTCTTCCTAATGTAACAGGCTCGAGGGGCTGAATGGCCTCCTGCTGTTCCTCATGTAACAGGCTCGAGGGGCTGAACGGCCTCATCCTGTTCCTAATGTAACAGGCTCGAGGGGCTGAACGGACTCCTCCTGTTCCTAACGTAACAGGCTCGAGGGGCTGAACGGCCTCCTACTCTTCCTAATGTAACAGGCTCGAGGGGCTGTATGTCCTCCTCCTGTTCCTAATGGAACAGGCTCGAGGGGCTGAACGGCCTCCTACTCTTCCTAATGTAACAGGCTCGAGGGGCTGAATGGCCTCCTGCTGTTCCTCATGTAACAGGCTCGAGGGGCTGAACGGCCTCATCCTGTTCCTAATGTAACAGGCTCGAGGGGCTGAACGGACTCCTCCTGTTCCTAACGTAACAGGCTCGAGGGGCTGAACGGCCTCCTCCTGTTCCTAATGTAACAGGTTCGAGGGGCTGAATGGCCTCCTTCTGTTCCTAATGTAACAGGCTTGAGGGGCTGAATGGCCTCCTCCTGTTCCTAATGTAACAGGCTCGAGGGGCTGAACGGTCTCCTCCTGTCCCGAATGTAACAGTTTCGAGGGGCTGAACGGCCTCCTGCTGTTACTAATGTAACAGGCTCGAGGGGCTCAATGGCCTCTTGCTGTTCCTAATGTAACAGTCTTGAGGGGCTGAATGGCCTCCTGCTGTTCCGAATGTAACAGGCTCGAGGGGCTGAACGGCCTCCTCCTGTTCCTAATGTAACAGACTCGAGGGGCTGAATGGCCTCCTGCTGTTCCTAATGTAACAGGCTCGAGGGGCTGAATGGCCTCCTGCTGTTCCTAATGTAACAGGCTCGAGGGGCTGAATGGCCTCCTGCTGTTCCTAATGTAACAGGCTCGAGGGGCTGAACGGCCTCCTCCTGTTCCGAATGTAACAGGCTCGAGGGGCTGAATGGCCTCCTGCTGTTCCTAATGTAACAGGCTCGAGGGGCTGAATGGCCTCCTGCTGTTCCTAATGTAAGAGGCTCGCGGGGCTGAATGACCTCCTCCTGTTCCTAATGTAACAGGCTCGAGGGGCTGAATGGCCTCCTGCTGTCTCTAATGTAACAGACTCGAGGGGCTGAATGGCCTCCTGCTGTTCCTAATGTAACAGGCTCGAGGGGCTGAACGGCCTCCTCCTGTTCCTAATGTAACAGGCTCGAGGGGCTGAACGGCCTCCTGCTGTCCCTAATGTAACAGACTCGAGGGGCTGAATGGCCTCCTGCTGTCCCTAATGTAACAGGCTCGAGGAGCTGAACAGCCTCCTGATGTTCCTAATGTAACAGGCTCGATGGGCTGAACGGCCTCCTCCTGTTCCGAATGTAACAGGCTCGAGGGGCTGAATGGCGTCCTCCTGTTCCGAATGTAACAGGCTCGAGGGGCTGAACGGCATCCTCCTGTTCTTAGTGTAACAGGCTCGAGGGGCTGAATGGCCTCCTCCTGTTCCTAATGTAACAGGATCGAGGGGCTGAATGGCCTCCTCCTGTTCCTAATGTAACAGGATCGAGGGGCTGAATGGCCTCCTCCTGTTCCTAATGAAACAGGCTCGAGGGGCTGAACGGCCTCCTCCTGTTCCTAATGTAAATGGCTCGAGGGGCTGAATGGCCTCCTGCTGTTCCTAATGTAACAGGCTCGAGGGGCTGAATGGCCTCCTTCTGTTCCTAATGTAAAAGGCTCGAGGGGCTGAACGGCCTCCTCCTGTTCCGAATGTAACAGGCTCGAGGGGCTGAATGGCCTCCTGTTTCGACTGTAACAGGCTCGAGGGGCTGAACGGCCTCCTCCTGTTCCTAATGTAACAGGATCGGTGGGCTGAATGGCCTCCTCCTGTTCCTAATGTAACAGGCTCGAGGGGCTGAATGGCCTCCTGTTTCGACTGTAACAGGCTCGAGGGGCTGAACGGCCTCCTCCTGTTCCTAATGTAACAGGCTCGAGGGGCTGAACGGCCTCCTCCTGTTCCTAATGTAACAGGCTCGACGGGCTGAACGGCCTCCTCCTGTTCCGAATGTAACAGGCTCGAGGGGCTGAATGGCCTCCTCCTGTTCCTAATGTAACAGACTCGAGGGGCTGAATGGCCTCCTGCTGTTCCTAATGTAACAGGCTCGAGGGGCTGAATTGCCTCCTGCTGTTCCTAATGTAACAGGCTCGAGGGGCTGAATGACCTCCTCCTGTTCCTAATGTAACACGCTCGAGGGGCTGAACGGCCTCCTGCTGTCTCTAATGTAACAGGCTCGAGGGGCTGAATGGGCCTCCTCCTGTTCCTAATGTAACAGGCTCGAGGGGCTGAACGGCCTCCTCCTGTTCCTAATGTAACAGGCTCGAGGGGCTGAATGGCCTCCTCCTGTTCCTAATGTGACAGACTCGAGGGGCTGAATTGCCTCCTCCTGTTCCTAATGTAACAGGCTCGAGGGGCTGAACGGCCTCCTGCTGTTCCTAATGTAACAGGCTCAAGGGGCTGAATGGCCTCCTCCTGTTCCTAATGTAACAGATTCGAGGGGCTGAATGGCCTCCTCCTGTTCCTAATGTAACAGGCTCGAGGGGCTGATTGGCCTCCTCCTGTTCCTAATGTAACAGGCTCGAGGGGCTGATTGGCCTCCTGCTGTTCCTAATGTAACAGGCTCGAGGGGCTGAATGGCATCCTGCTGTTCCTAATGGAACAGGCTCGAGGAGCTGAACGGCCTCCTCCTGTTCCTAATGTAACAGGCTCGAGGGGCTGTATGTCCTCCTCCTGTTCCTAATGTAACAGGCTCGAGGGGCTGAATGGCCTCCTCCTGTCCGTAATGTAACAGGCTCGAGGGGCTGAATGGCCTCCTCCTGTTCCTAATGTAACAGGCTCGATGGGCTGAATGGCCTCCTCCTGTTCCTAATGTAACAGGTATGAGGGGCTGAACGGCCTCCTCCTGTTCCTAATGTAACAGGCTCGAGGGGCTGAACGCCTCCTCCTGTTCCTAATGTAACAGACTCGAGGGGCTGAATGGCCTCCTGCTGTGCCTAATGTAACAGGCTCGAGAGGCTGAATGGCCTCCTGCTGTTCCTCATGTAACAGGCTCGAGGGGCTGAACGGCCTCCTCCTGTTCCTAATGTAACAGACTCGAGGGGCTGAATGGCCTCCTGCTGTTCCTAATGTAACAGGCTCGAGGGGCTGAATGGCCTCCTGCTGTTCCTCATGTAACAGGCTCGAGGGGCTGAACGGCCTCCTCCTGCTCCTAATGTAACAGGCTCGAGGGGCTGAACGGCCTCCTCCTGTTCCTAATGTAACAGGCTCGAGGGGCTGAATGGCCTCCTGCTGTTCCTAATGTAACAGGCTCGAGGGGCTGAATGGCCTCCTGCTGTTCCTAATGTAAGAGGCTCGAGGGGTTGAACGGCCTCCTCCTGTTCCTAATGTAACAGGCTCGAGGGGCTGAAAGGCCTCCTCCTGTTCCTAATGTAACAGACTCGAGGGGCTGAATGGCCTCCTCCTGTTCCTAATGTAACAGGATCGAGGGGCTGAACGGCCTCCTCCTGTTCCGAATGTCACAGGCTCGAGGGGCTGAACGGCCTCCTCCTGTTCCTAATGTAACAGACTCGAGGGGCTGAACGGCCTCCTGCTGTCCCTAATGTAACAGACTCGAGGGGCTGAATGGCCTCCTGCTGTTCCTAATGTAACAGGCTCGAGGGGCTGAACGGCCTCCTCCTGTCCCTAATGTAACAGGCTCGAGGGGCTGAACGGCCTCCTGCTGTCCCTAATGTAACAGGCTCGAGGGGCTGAATGGCCTCCTGCTGTTCCTAATGTAACAGGCTCGAGGGGCTGAATGGCCTCCTCCTGTTCCTAATGTAACAGGCTCGAGGGGCTGAATGGCCTCCTCCTGTTCCTAATGTAACAGGCTCGAGGGGCTGAATGGCCTCCTGCTGTTCCTAATGTAACAGGCTCAAGGGGCTGAATGGCCTCCTCCTGTCCTTAATGTAACAGGCTCGAGGGGCTGAATGGCCTCCTGCTGTTCCTAATGTAACAGGCTCGAGAGGCTGAATGGCCTCCTCCTGTCCCAAATGTAACAGGCTCAAGGGGCTGAATGGCCTCCTCCTGTCCCTAATGTAACAGGCTCGAGAGGCTGAATGGCCTCCTGCTGCTCCTAATGTAACAGGCTCGAGAGGCTGAATGGCCTCCTGCTGTTCCTAATGTAACAGGCTCGAGAGGCTGAATGGCCTCCTCCTGTTCCTAATGTAACAGACTCGAGGGGCTGAATGGCCTCCTCCTGTTCCTAATGTAACAGGCTCGAGGGGCTGAACGGCCTCCTCCTGTTCCTAATGTAACAGGCTCGAGGGGCTGAATGGCCTCCTCCTGTTCCTAATGTGACAGACTCGAGGGGCTGAATTGCCTCCTCCTGTTCCTAATGTAACAGGCTCGAGGGGCTGAATGGCCTATTCCTGTTCCTAATGTAACAGGCTCAAGGGGCTGAATGGGCCTCCTGCTGTTCCTAATGTAACAGGCTCGAGGGGCTGAACGGCCTCCTCCTGTTCCTAATGTAACAGGCTCGAGGGGCTGAACGGGCCTCCTCCTGTTCCTAATGTAACAGGCTCGAGGGGCTGAATGGCCTCCTCCTGTTCCTAATGTAACAGGCTCGAGGGGCTGAATGGCCTCCTCCTGTTCCTTATGTAACAGGCTCGAGGGGCTGAATGGCCTCCTGTTCCTAATGTAACAGGCTCGAGGGGCTGAACGGCCTCCTCCTGTTCCTAATGTAACAGGCTCGAGGGGCTGAACGGCCTTCTCCTGCTCCTAATGTAACAGACTCGAGGGGCTGAATGGCCTCCTGCTGTTCCTAATGTAACAGGCTCGAGGGGCTGAACGGCCTCCTACTCTTCCTAATGTAACAGGCTCGAGGGGCTGAACGGCCTCCTACTCTTCCTAATGTAACAGGCTCGAGGGGCTGTATGTCCTCCTCCTGTTCCTAATGGAACAGGCTCGAGGGGCTGAACGGCCTCCTACTCTTCCTAATGTAACAGGCTCGAGGGGCTGAATGGCCTCCTGCTGTTCCTCATGTAACAGGCTCGAGGGGCTGAACGGCCTCATCCTGTTCCTAATGTAACAGGCTCGAGGGGCTGAACGGACTCCTCCTGTTCCTAACGTAACAGGCTCGAGGGGCTGAACGGCCTCCTCCTGTTCCTAATGTAACAGGTTCGAGGGGCTGAATGGCCTCCTTCTGTTCCTAATGTAACAGGCTTGAGGGGCTGAATGGCCTCCTCCTGTTCCTAATGTAACAGGCTCGAGGGGCTGAACGGTCTCCTCCTGTCCCGAATGTAACAGTTTCGAGGGGCTGAACGGCCTCCTGCTGTTACTAATGTAACAGGCTCGAGGGGCTCAATGGCCTCTTGCTGTTCCTAATGTAACAGTCTTGAGGGGCTGAATGGCCTCCTGCTGTTCCGAATGTAACAGGCTCGAGGGGCTGAACGGCCTCCTCCTGTTCCTAATGTAACAGACTCGAGGGGCTGAATGGCCTCCTGCTGTTCCTAATGTAACAGGCTCGAGGGGCTGAATGGCCTCCTGCTGTTCCTAATGTAACAGGCTCGAGGGGCTGAATGGCCTCCTGCTGTTCCTAATGTAACAGGCTCGAGGGGCTGAACGGCCTCCTCCTGTTCCGAATGTAACAGGCTCGAGGGGCTGAATGGCCTCCTGCTGTTCCTAATGTAACAGGCTCGAGGGGCTGAATGGCCTCCTGCTGTTCCTAATGTAAGAGGCTCGCGGGGCTGAATGACCTCCTCCTGTTCCTAATGTAACAGGCTCGAGGGGCTGAATGGCCTCCTGCTGTCTCTAATGTAACAGACTCGAGGGGCTGAATGGCCTCCTGCTGTTCCTAATGTAACAGGCTCGAGGGGCTGAACGGCCTCCTCCTGTTCCTAATGTAACAGGCTCGAGGGGCTGAACGGCCTCCTGCTGTCCCTAATGTAACAGACTCGAGGGGCTGAATGGCCTCCTGCTGTCCCTAATGTAACAGGCTCGAGGAGCTGAACAGCCTCCTGATGTTCCTAATGTAACAGGCTCGATGGGCTGAACGGCCTCCTCCTGTTCCGAATGTAACAGGCTCGAGGGGCTGAATGGCGTCCTCCTGTTCCGAATGTAACAGGCTCGAGGGGCTGAACGGCATCCTCCTGTTCTTAGTGTAACAGGCTCGAGGGGCTGAATGGCCTCCTCCTGTTCCTAATGTAACAGGATCGAGGGGCTGAATGGCCTCCTCCTGTTCCTAATGTAACAGGATCGAGGGGCTGAATGGCCTCCTCCTGTTCCTAATGAAACAGGCTCGAGGGGCTGAACGGCCTCCTCCTGTTCCTAATGTAAATGGCTCGAGGGGCTGAATGGCCTCCTGCTGTTCCTAATGTAACAGGCTCGAGGGGCTGAATGGCCTCCTTCTGTTCCTAATGTAAAAGGCTCGAGGGGCTGAACGGCCTCCTCCTGTTCCGAATGTAACAGGCTCGAGGGGCTGAATGGCCTCCTGTTTCGACTGTAACAGGCTCGAGGGGCTGAACGGCCTCCTCCTGTTCCTAATGTAACAGGATCGGTGGGCTGAATGGCCTCCTCCTGTTCCTAATGTAACAGGCTCGAGGGGCTGAATGGCCTCCTGTTTCGACTGTAACAGGCTCGAGGAGCTGAACGGCCTCCTCCTGTTCCTAATGTAACAGGCTCGAGGGGCTGAACGGCCTCCTCCTGTTCCTAATGTAACAGGCTCGACGGGCTGAACGGCCTCCTCCTGTTCCGAATGTAACAGGCTCGAGGGGCTGAATGGCCTCCTCCTGTTCCTAATGTAACAGACTCGAGGGGCTGAATGGCCTCCTGCTGTTCCTAATGTAACAGGCTCGAGGGGCTGAATTGCCTCCTGCTGTTCCTAATGTAACAGGCTCGAGGGGCTGAATGACCTCCTCCTGTTCCTAATGTAACACGCTCGAGGGGCTGAACGGCCTCCTGCTGTCTCTAATGTAACAGACTCGAGGGGCTGAATGGCCTCCTGCTGTTCCTAATGTAACAGGCTCGAGGGGCTGAATGGCCTCCTGCTGTTCCTAATGTAACAGGCTCGAGGGGCTGAAAGGCCTCCTGCTGTTCCTAATGTAACAGGCTCGAGGGGCTGAACGGCCTCCTCCTGTTCCTAATGTAACAGGCTCGAGGGGCTGAATGGCCTCCTGCTGTCCCTAATGTAACAGGCTCGAGGGGCTGAACGGCCTCCTCCTGTTCCTAATGTAACAGGCTCGAGGGGCTGAATGACCTCCTCCTGTCCCTAATGTAACAGGCTCGAGTGGCTGAATGGCCTCCTCCTGTTCCTAATGTAACAGGCTCGAGGGGCTGAATGGCCTCCTGCTGTTCCTAATGTAACAGGCTCGAGGAGCTGAACGGCCTCCTGCTGTTCCAATGTAACAGGCTCGAGGGGCTGAACGGCCTCCTCCTGTTCCTAATGTAACAGACTCGAGGGGCTGAATGGCCTCCTGCTGTTCCTAATGTAACAGGCTCGAGGGGCTGAATGGCCTCCTGCTGTTCCTCATGTAACAGGCTCGAGGGGCTGAACGGCCTCCTCCTGCTCCTAATGTAACAGGCTCGAGGGGCTGAACGGCCTCCTCCTGTTCCTAATGTAACAGGCTCGAGGGGCTGAATGGCCTCCTGCTGTTCCTAATGTAACAGGCTCGAGGGGCTGAATGGCCTCCTGCTGTTCCTAATGTAAGAGGCTCGAGGGGTTGAACGGCCTCCTCCTGTTCCTAATGTAACAGGCTCGAGGGGCTGAAAGGCCTCCTCCTGTTCCTAATGTAACAGACTCGAGGGGCTGAATGGCCTCCTCCTGTTCCTAATGTAACAGGATCGAGGGGCTGAACGGCCTCCTCCTGTTCCGAATGTCACAGGCTCGAGGGGCTGAACGGCCTCCTCCTGTTCCTAATGTAACAGACTCGAGGGGCTGAACGGCCTCCTGCTGTCCCTAATGTAACAGACTCGAGGGGCTGAATGGCCTCCTGCTGTTCCTAATGTAACAGGCTCGAGGGGCTGAACGGCCTCCTCCTGTCCCTAATGTAACAGGCTCGAGGGGCTGAACGGCCTCCTGCTGTCCCTAATGTAACAGGCTCGAGGGGCTGAATGGCCTCCTGCTGTTCCTAATGTAACAGGCTCGAGGGGCTGAATGGCCTCCTCCTGTTCCTAATGTAACAGGCTCGAGGGGCTGAATGGCCTCCTCCTGTTCCTAATGTAACAGGCTCGAGGGGCTGAATGGCCTCCTGCTGTTCCTAATGTAACAGGCTCAAGGGGCTGAATGGCCTCCTCCTGTCCTTAATGTAACAGGCTCGAGGGGCTGAATGGCCTCCTGCTGTTCCTAATGTAACTGGCTCGAGAGGCTGAATGGCCTCCTCCTGTCCCAAATGTAACAGGCTCAAGGGGCTGAATGGCCTCCTCCTGTCCCTAATGTAACAGGCTCGAGAGGCTGAATGGCCTCCTGCTGCTCCTAATGTAACAGGCTCGAGAGGCTGAATGGCCTCCTGCTGTTCCTAATGTAACAGGCTCGAGAGGCTGAATGGCCTCCTCCTGTTCCTAATGTAACAGACTCGAGGGGCTGAATGGCCTCCTCCTGTTCCTAATGTAACAGGCTCGAGGGGCTGAACGGCCTCCTCCTGTTCCTAATGTAACAGGCTCGAGGGGCTGAATGGCCTCCTCCTGTTCCTAATGTGACAGACTCGAGGGGCTGAATTGCCTCCTCCTGTTCCTAATGTAACAGGCTCGAGGGGCTGAATGGCCTATTCCTGTTCCTAATGTAACAGGCTCAAGGGGCTGAATGGGCCTCCTGCTGTTCCTAATGTAACAGGCTCGAGGGGCTGAACGGCCTCCTCCTGTTCCTAATGTAACAGGCTCGAGGGGCTGAACGGGCCTCCTCCTGTTCCTAATGTAACAGGCTCGAGGGGCTGAATGGCCTCCTCCTGTTCCTAATGTAACAGGCTCGAGGGGCTGAATGGCCTCCTCCTGTTCCTTATGTAACAGGCTCGAGGGGCTGAATGGCCTCCTGTTCCTAATGTAACAGGCTCGAGGGGCTGAACGGCCTCCTCCTGTTCCTAATGTAACAGGCTCGAGGGGCTGAACGGCCTTCTCCTGCTCCTAATGTAACAGACTCGAGGGGCTGAATGGCCTCCTGCTGTTCCTAATGTAACAGGCTCGAGGGGCTGAACGGCCTCCTACTCTTCCTAATGTAACAGGCTCGAGGGGCTGAACGGCCTCCTACTCTTCCTAATGTAACAGGCTCGAGGGGCTGTATGTCCTCCTCCTGTTCCTAATGGAACAGGCTCGAGGGGCTGAACGGCCTCCTACTCTTCCTAATGTAACAGGCTCGAGGGGCTGAATGGCCTCCTGCTGTTCCTCATGTAACAGGCTCGAGGGGCTGAACGGCCTCATCCTGTTCCTAATGTAACAGGCTCGAGGGGCTGAACGGACTCCTCCTGTTCCTAACGTAACAGGCTCGAGGGGCTGAACGGCCTCCTCCTGTTCCTAATGTAACAGGTTCGAGGGGCTGAATGGCCTCCTTCTGTTCCTAATGTAACAGGCTTGAGGGGCTGAATGGCCTCCTCCTGTTCCTAATGTAACAGGCTCGAGGGGCTGAACGGTCTCCTCCTGTCCCGAATGTAACAGTTTCGAGGGGCTGAACGGCCTCCTGCTGTTACTAATGTAACAGGCTCGAGGGGCTCAATGGCCTCTTGCTGTTCCTAATGTAACAGTCTTGAGGGGCTGAATGGCCTCCTGCTGTTCCGAATGTAACAGGCTCGAGGGGCTGAACGGCCTCCTCCTGTTCCTAATGTAACAGACTCGAGGGGCTGAATGGCCTCCTGCTGTTCCTAATGTAACAGGCTCGAGGGGCTGAATGGCCTCCTGCTGTTCCTAATGTAACAGGCTCGAGGGGCTGAATGGCCTCCTGCTGTTCCTAATGTAACAGGCTCGAGGGGCTGAACGGCCTCCTCCTGTTCCGAATGTAACAGGCTCGAGGGGCTGAATGGCCTCCTGCTGTTCCTAATGTAACAGGCTCGAGGGGCTGAATGGCCTCCTGCTGTTCCTAATGTAAGAGGCTCGCGGGGCTGAATGACCTCCTCCTGTTCCTAATGTAACAGGCTCGAGGGGCTGAATGGCCTCCTGCTGTCTCTAATGTAACAGACTCGAGGGGCTGAATGGCCTCCTGCTGTTCCTAATGTAACAGGCTCGAGGGGCTGAACGGCCTCCTCCTGTTCCTAATGTAACAGGCTCGAGGGGCTGAACGGCCTCCTGCTGTCCCTAATGTAACAGACTCGAGGGGCTGAATGGCCTCCTGCTGTCCCTAATGTAACAGGCTCGAGGAGCTGAACAGCCTCCTGATGTTCCTAATGTAACAGGCTCGATGGGCTGAACGGCCTCCTCCTGTTCCGAATGTAACAGGCTCGAGGGGCTGAATGGCGTCCTCCTGTTCCGAATGTAACAGGCTCGAGGGGCTGAACGGCATCCTCCTGTTCTTAGTGTAACAGGCTCGAGGGGCTGAATGGCCTCCTCCTGTTCCTAATGTAACAGGATCGAGGGGCTGAATGGCCTCCTCCTGTTCCTAATGTAACAGGATCGAGGGGCTGAATGGCCTCCTCCTGTTCCTAATGAAACAGGCTCGAGGGGCTGAACGGCCTCCTCCTGTTCCTAATGTAAATGGCTCGAGGGGCTGAATGGCCTCCTGCTGTTCCTAATGTAACAGGCTCGAGGGGCTGAATGGCCTCCTTCTGTTCCTAATGTAAAAGTCTCGAGGGGCTGAACGGCCTCCTCCTGTTCCGAATGTAACAGGCTCGAGGGGCTGAATGGCCTCCTGTTTCGAATGTAACAGGCTCGAGGGGCTGAACGGCCTCCTCCTGTTCCTAATGTAACAGGATCGGTGGGCTGAATGGCCTCCTCCTGTTCCTAATGTAACAGGCTCGAGGGGCTGAATGGCCTCCTGTTTCGACTGTAACAGGCTCGAGGGGCTGAACGGCCTCCTCCTGTTCCTAATGTAACAGGCTCGAGGGGCTGAACGGCCTCCTCCTGTTCCTAATGTAACAGGCTCGACGGGCTGAACGGCCTCCTCCTGTTCCGAATGTAACAGGCTCGAGGGGCTGAATGGCCTCCTCCTGTTCCTAATGTAACAGACTCGAGGGGCTGAATGGCCTCCTGCTGTTCCTAATGTAACAGGCTCGAGGGGCTGAATTGCCTCCTGCTGTTCCTAATGTAACAGGCTCGAGGGGCTGAATGACCTCCTCCTGTTCCTAATGTAACACGCTCGAGGGGCTGAACGGCCTCCTGCTGTCTCTAATGTAACAGACTCGAGGGGCTGAATGGCCTCCTGCTGTTCCTAATGTAACAGGCTCGAGGGGCTGAATGGCCTCCTGCTGTTCCTAATGTAACAGGCTCGAGGGGCTGAAAGGCCTCCTGCTGTTCCTAATGTAACAGGCTCGAGGGGCTGAACGGCCTCCTCCTGTTCCTAATGTAACAGGCTCGAGGGGCTGAATGGCCTCCTGCTGTCCCTAATGTAACAGGCTCGAGGGGCTGAACGGCCTCCTCCTGTTCCTAATGTAACAGGCTCGAGGGGCTGAATGGCCTCCTCCTGTCCCTAATGTAACAGGCTCGAGTGGCTGAATGGCCTCCTCCTGTTCCTAATGTAACAGGCTCGAGGGGCTGAATGGCCTCCTGCTGTTCCTAATGTAACAGGCTCGAGGAGCTGAACGGCCTCCTGCTGTTCCAATGTAACAGGCTCGATGGGCTGAACGGCCTCCTCCTGTTCCTAATGTAACAGGCTCGCGGGGCTGAATAGCCTCCTCCTGTTCCTAATGTAACAGGATCAATGGACTGAATGGCCTCCTCCTGTTCCTAATGTAACAGGCTCGAGGGGCTGAACGGCCTCCTCCTGTTCCGACTGTAACAGGCTCGAGGGGCTGAATGGCCTCCTGCTGTTCCTAATGTAACCGGCTCAAGGGGCTGAATGGCCTCCTGCTGTTCCTAATGTAACAGGCTCGAGGGGCTGAACGGCCTCCTCTTGTTCCTAATGTAACAGGCTCGAGGGGCTGAATGGCCTCCTCCTGTTCCGAATGTAACAGGCTCGAGGGGCTGAATGGCCTCCTCCTGTTCCTAATGTAACAGACTCGTGGGGCTGAATGGCCTCCTCCTGTTCCTAATGTAACAGACTCGAGGGGCTGAATGGCCTCCTCCTGTTCCTAATGTAACAGACTCGAGGGGCTGAATGGCCTCCTCCTCTTCCTGATGTAACAGGCTCGAGGGGCTGAACGGCCTCCTGCTGTTCCTAATGTAACAGGCTCGAGGGGCTAAATGGCGTCCTCCTGTTCCTAATGTAACAGGCTCGAGGGGATGAATGGCATCCTCCTGTTCTTAGTGTAACAGGCTCGAGGGGCTGAACGGCCTCCTTCTGTTCCTAATGTAACAGGATCGAGGGGCTGAATGGCCTCCTCCTGTTCCTAATGTAAATGGCTCGAGGGGCTGAATGGCCTCCTGCTGTTCCTAATGTAACAGGCTCGAGGGGCTGAATGGCCTCCTTCTGTTCCTAATGTAAAAGGCTCGAGGGGCTGAACGGCCTCCTCCTGTTCCGAATGTAACAGGCTCGAGGGGCTGAACGGCCTCCTCCTGTTCCTAATGTAACAGACTCGAGGGGCTGAATGGCCTCCTGCTGTTCCTAATGTAACAGGCTCGAGGGGCTGAATGGCCTCCTCCTGTTCCGACTGTAACAGGCTCGAGGGGCTGAACGGCCTCCTCCTGTTCCTAATGTAACAGACTCGAGGGGCTGAATGACCTCCTGCCATTCCTAATGTAACAGGCTCGAGGGGCTGAATGGCCTCCTGCCGTTCCTAATGTAACAGGCTCGAGGGGCTGAATGGCCTCCTCCTGTTCCTAATGTAACAGGCTCGAGGGGCTGAATGGCCTCCTCCTGTTCCTAATGTAACAGGCTCGAGGGGCTGAACGGCCTCCTGCTGTCCCTAATGTAACAGACTCGAGGTGCTGAATGACCTCCTCCTGTTCCTAATGTAACAGGCTCGAGGGGCTGAATGGCCTCCTTCTGTTCCTAATGTAACAGGCTCGAGGGGCTGAATGGCGTCCTCCTATTCCTAATGTAACAGGCTCGAGGGGCTGAATGGCGTCCTCCTGTCCCTAATGTAACAGACTCGAGGGGCTGAATGACCTCCTCCTGTTCCTAATGTAACAGGCTCGAGGGGCTGAATGGCCTCCTGCTGTTCCTAATGTAACAGGCTCGAGGGGCTGAACGGCCTCCTCCTGTTCCGAATGTAACAGGCTCGAGGGGCTGAATGGCGTCCTCCTGTTCCTAATGTAACAGGCTCGAGGGGCTGAACGGCATCCTCCTGTTCTTAGTGTAACAGGCTCGAGGGGCTGAATGGCCTCCTCCTGTTCCTAATGTAACAGGATCGAGGGGCTGAATGGCATCCTCCTGTTCCTAATGTAACAGGCTCGAGGGGCTGAACAGCCTCCTCCTGTTCCGAATATAACAGGCTCGAGGGGCTGAAAGGCCTCCTCCTGTTCCTAATGTAACAGACTTGAGGGGCTGAACGGCCTCCTGCTGTTCCTAATGCAACAGGCTCGAGGGGCTGAATGGCCTCCTCCTGTTCCTAATGTAACAGACTCGAGGGGCTGAACGGCCTCCTGCTGTTCGTAATGCAACAGGCTCGAGGGGCTGAATGGCCTCCTCCTGTTCCTAATGTAACAGGCTCGAGGGGCTGAACGGCCTCCTCCTGTTCCGAATGTAACAGGCTCGAGGGACTGAACGGCCTCCTGCTGTCCCTAATGTAACAGACTCGAGGGGCTGAATGGCCTCCTGCTGTTCCTAATGTAACAGGCTCGAGAGGCTGAATGGCCTCCTGCTGTTCCTAATGTAACAGGCTCGAGAGGCTGAATGGCCTCCTGCTGTTCCTCATGTAACAGGCTCGAGGGGCTGAACGGCCTCCTCCTGTTCCTAATGTAACAGGCTCGAGGGGCTGAACGGACTCCTCCTGTTCCTAATGTAACAGGCTCAAGGGGCTGAACGGCCTCCTCCTGTTCCTAATGTAACAGGTTCGAGGGGCTGAATGGCCTCCTCCTGTTCCTAATGTAACAGGCTTGAGGGGCTGAATGGCCTCCTCCTGTTCCTCATGTAACAGGCTCGAGGGGCTGAACGGCCTCCTCCTGTTCCTAATGTAACAGACTCGAGGGGCTGAACGGCCTCCTGCTGTTCCTAATGCAACAGGCTCGAGGGGCTGAATGGCCTCCTCCTGTTCCTAATGTAACAGACTCGAGGGGCTGAACGGCCTCCTGCTGTTCGTAATGCAACAGGCTCGAGGGGCTGAATGGCCTCCTCCTGTTCCTAATGTAACAGGCTCGAGGGGCTGAACGGCCTCCTCCTGTTCCTAATGTAACAGACTCGAGGGGCTGAACGGCCTCCTGCTGTTCCTAATGCAACAGGCTCGAGGGGCTGAATGGCCTCCTCCTGTTCCTAATGTAACAGACTCGAGGGGCTGAACGGCCTCCTGCTGTTCGTAATGCAACAGGCTCGAGGGGCTGAATGGCCTCCTCCTGTTCCTAATGTAACAGGCTCGAGGGGCTGAACGGCCTCCTCCTGTTCCGAATGTAACAGGCTCGAGGGACTGAACGGCCTCCTGCTGTCCCTAATGTAACAGACTCGAGGGGCTGAATGGCCTCCTGCTGTTCCTAATGTAACAGGCTCGAGAGGCTGAATGGCCTCCTGCTGTTCCTAATGTAACAGGCTCGAGAGGCTGAATGGCCTCCTGCTGTTCCTCATGTAACAGGCTCGAGGGGCTGAACGGCCTCCTCCTGTTCCTAATGTAACAGGCTCGAGGGGCTGAACGGACTCCTCCTGTTCCTAATGTAACAGGCTCAAGGGGCTGAACGGCCTCCTCCTGTTCCTAATGTAACAGGTTCGAGGGGCTGAATGGCCTCCTCCTGTTCCTAATGTAACAGGCTTGAGGGGCTGAATGGCCTCCTCCTGTTCCTCATGTAACAGGCTCGAGGGGCTGAACGGCCTCCTCCTGTTCCTAATGTAACAGGCTCGAGGGGCTGAACGGCCTCCTGCTGTCCCTAATGTAACAGACTCGAGGGGCTGAATGGCCTCCTGCTGTTCCTAATGTAACAGGCTCGAGAGGCTGAATGGCCTCCTGCTGTTCCTAATGTAACAGGCTCGAGAGGCTGAATGGCCTCCTGCTGTTCCTCATGTAACAGGCTCGAGGGGCTGAACGGCCTCCTCCTGTTCCTAATGTAACAGGCTCGAGGGGCTGAACGGACTCCTCCTGTTCCTAATGTAACAGGCTCGAGGGGCTGAACGGCCTCCTCCTGTCCCGAATGTAACAGTTTCGAGGGGCTGAACGGCCTCCTGCTGTTCCTAATGTAACAGTCTCGAGGGGCTGAATGGCCTCCTGCTGTTCCTAATGTAACAGGCTCGAGGGGCTGAATGGCCTCCTGCTGTTCCTAATGTAAGAGGCTCGAGGGGCTGAACGGCCTCCTCCTGTTCCTAATGTAACAGGCTCGAGGGGATGAACGGCCTCCTGCTGTTCCTAATGTAACAGGCTCGAGGGGCTGAACGGCCTCCTCCTGTCCCTAATGTAACAGGCTCGAGGGGCTGAATGGCCTCCTCCTGTTCCTAATGTAACAGGCTCGAGAGGCTGAATGGCCTCCTCCTGTTCCTAATGTAACAGACTCGAGGGGCTGAATGGCCTCCTCCTGTTCCTAATGTAACAGGCTCGAGGGGCTGAACGGCCTCCTCCTGTTCCTAATGTAACAGGCTCGAGGGGCTGAATGGCCTCCTCCTGTTCCTAATGTGACAGACTCGAGGGGCCGAATTGCCTTCTCCTGTTCCTAATGTAACAGGCTCGAGGGGCTGAATGGCCTATTCCTGTTCCTAATGTAACAGGCTCAAGGGGCTGAATGGGCCTCCTGCTGTTCCTAATGTAACAGGCTCGAGGGGCTGAACGGCCTCCTCCTGTTCCTGTGTAACAGGTACGAGGGGCTGAATGGGCCTCCTCCTGTTCCTAATGTAACAGGCTCGAGGGGCTGAATGGCCTCCTCCTGTTCCTAATGTAACAGGCTCGAGGGGCTGAATGGCCTCCTCCTGTTCCTTATGTAACAGGCTCGAGGGGCTGAATGGCCTCCTGTTCCTAATGTAACAGGCTCGAGGGGCTGAACGGCCTCCTCCTGTTCCTAATGTAACAGGCTCGAGGGGCTGAATGGCCTCCTTCTGTTCCTAATGTAACAGGCTTGAGGGGCTGAATGGCCTCCTCCTGTTCCTAATGTAACAGGCTCGAGGGGCTGAACGGTCTCCTCCTGTCCCGAATGTAACAGTTTCGAGGGGCTGAACGGCCTCCTGCTGTTACTAATGTAACAGGCTCGAGGGGCTCAATGGCCTCTTGCTGTTCCTAATGTAACAGGCTCGAGGGGCTGAACGGCCTCATCCTGTTCCTAATGTAACAGGCTCGAGGGGCTGAACGGACTCCTCCTGTTCCTAACGTAACAGGCTCGAGGGGCTGAACGGCCTCCTCCTGTTCCTAATGTAACAGGTTCGAGGGGCTGAATGGCCTCCTTCTGTTCCTAATGTAACAGGCTTGAGGGGCTGAATGGCCTCCTCCTGTTCCTAATGTAACAGGCTCGAGGGGCTGAACGGTCTCCTCCTGTCCCGAATGTAACAGTTTCGAGGGGCTGAACGGCCTCCTGCTGTTACTAATGTAACAGGCTCGAGGGGCTCAATGGCCTCTTGCTGTTCCTAATGTAACAGTCTTGAGGGGCTGAATGGCCTCCTGCTGTTCCGAATGTAACAGGCTCGAGGGGCTGAACGGCCTCCTCCTGTTCCTAATGTAACAGACTCGAGGGGCTGAATGGCCTCCTGCTGTTCCTAATGTAACAGGCTCGAGGGGCTGAATGGCCTCCTGCTGTTCCTAATGTAACAGGCTCGAGGGGCTGAATGGCCTCCTGCTGTTCCTAATGTAACAGGCTCGAGGGGCTGAACGGCCTCCTCCTGTTCCGAATGTAACAGGCTCGAGGGGCTGAATGGCCTCCTGCTGTTCCTAATGTAACAGGCTCGAGGGGCTGAATGGCCTCCTGCTGTTCCTAATGTAAGAGGCTCGCGGGGCTGAATGACCTCCTCCTGTTCCTAATGTAACAGGCTCGAGGGGCTGAATGGCCTCCTGCTGTCTCTAATGTAACAGACTCGAGGGGCTGAATGGCCTCCTGCTGTTCCTAATGTAACAGGCTCGAGGGGCTGAACGGCCTCCTCCTGTTCCTAATGTAACAGGCTCGAGGGGCTGAACGGCCTCCTGCTGTCCCTAATGTAACAGACTCGAGGGGCTGAATGGCCTCCTGCTGTCCCTAATGTAACAGGCTCGAGGAGCTGAACAGCCTCCTGATGTTCCTAATGTAACAGGCTCGATGGGCTGAACGGCCTCCTCCTGTTCCGAATGTAACAGGCTCGAGGGGCTGAATGGCGTCCTCCTGTTCCGAATGTAACAGGCTCGAGGGGCTGAACGGCATCCTCCTGTTCTTAGTGTAACAGGCTCGAGGGGCTGAATGGCCTCCTCCTGTTCCTAATGTAACAGGATCGAGGGGCTGAATGGCCTCCTCCTGTTCCTAATGTAACAGGATCGAGGGGCTGAATGGCCTCCTCCTGTTCCTAATGAAACAGGCTCGAGGGGCTGAACGGCCTCCTCCTGTTCCTAATGTAAATGGCTCGAGGGGCTGAATGGCCTCCTGCTGTTCCTAATGTAACAGGCTCGAGGGGCTGAATGGCCTCCTTCTGTTCCTAATGTAAAAGTCTCGAGGGGCTGAACGGCCTCCTCCTGTTCCGAATGTAACAGGCTCGAGGGGCTGAATGGCCTCCTGTTTCGAATGTAACAGGCTCGAGGGGCTGAACGGCCTCCTCCTGTTCCTAATGTAACAGGATCGGTGGGCTGAATGGCCTCCTCCTGTTCCTAATGTAACAGGCTCGAGGGGCTGAATGGCCTCCTGTTTCGACTGTAACAGGCTCGAGGGGCTGAACGGCCTCCTCCTGTTCCTAATGTAACAGGCTCGAGGGGCTGAACGGCCTCCTCCTGTTCCTAATGTAACAGGCTCGACGGGCTGAACGGCCTCCTCCTGTTCCGAATGTAACAGGCTCGAGGGGCTGAATGGCCTCCTCCTGTTCCTAATGTAACAGACTCGAGGGGCTGAATGGCCTCCTGCTGTTCCTAATGTAACAGGCTCGAGGGGCTGAATTGCCTCCTGCTGTTCCTAATGTAACAGGCTCGAGGGGCTGAATGACCTCCTCCTGTTCCTAATGTAACACGCTCGAGGGGCTGAACGGCCTCCTGCTGTCTCTAATGTAACAGACTCGAGGGGCTGAATGGCCTCCTGCTGTTCCTAATGTAACAGGCTCGAGGGGCTGAATGGCCTCCTGCTGTTCCTAATGTAACAGGCTCGAGGGGCTGAAAGGCCTCCTGCTGTTCCTAATGTAACAGGCTCGAGGGGCTGAACGGCCTCCTCCTGTTCCTAATGTAACAGGCTCGAGGGGCTGAATGGCCTCCTGCTGTCCCTAATGTAACAGGCTCGAGGGGCTGAACGGCCTCCTCCTGTTCCTAATGTAACAGGCTCGAGGGGCTGAATGGCCTCCTCCTGTCCCTAATGTAACAGGCTCGAGTGGCTGAATGGCCTCCTCCTGTTCCTAATGTAACAGGCTCGAGGGGCTGAATGGCCTCCTGCTGTTCCTAATGTAACAGGCTCGAGGAGCTGAACGGCCTCCTGCTGTTCCAATGTAACAGGCTCGATGGGCTGAACGGCCTCCTCCTGTTCCTAATGTAACAGGCTCGCGGGGCTGAATAGCCTCCTCCTGTTCCTAATGTAACAGGATCAATGGACTGAATGGCCTCCTCCTGTTCCTAATGTAACAGGCTCGAGGGGCTGAACGGCCTCCTCCTGTTCCGACTGTAACAGGCTCGAGGGGCTGAATGGCCTCCTGCTGTTCCTAATGTAACCGGCTCAAGGGGCTGAATGGCCTCCTGCTGTTCCTAATGTAACAGGCTCGAGGGGCTGAACGGCCTCCTCTTGTTCCTAATGTAACAGGCTCGAGGGGCTGAATGGCCTCCTCCTGTTCCGAATGTAACAGGCTCGAGGGGCTGAATGGCCTCCTCCTGTTCCTAATGTAACAGACTCGTGGGGCTGAATGGCCTCCTCCTGTTCCTAATGTAACAGACTCGAGGGGCTGAATGGCCTCCTCCTGTTCCTAATGTAACAGACTCGAGGGGCTGAATGGCCTCCTCCTCTTCCTGATGTAACAGGCTCGAGGGGCTGAACGGCCTCCTGCTGTTCCTAATGTAACAGGCTCGAGGGGCTAAATGGCGTCCTCCTGTTCCTAATGTAACAGGCTCGAGGGGATGAATGGCATCCTCCTGTTCTTAGTGTAACAGGCTCGAGGGGCTGAACGGCCTCCTTCTGTTCCTAATGTAACAGGATCGAGGGGCTGAATGGCCTCCTCCTGTTCCTAATGTAAATGGCTCGAGGGGCTGAATGGCCTCCTGCTGTTCCTAATGTAACAGGCTCGAGGGGCTGAATGGCCTCCTTCTGTTCCTAATGTAAAAGGCTCGAGGGGCTGAACGGCCTCCTCCTGTTCCGAATGTAACAGGCTCGAGGGGCTGAACGGCCTCCTCCTGTTCCTAATGTAACAGACTCGAGGGGCTGAATGGCCTCCTGCTGTTCCTAATGTAACAGGCTCGAGGGGCTGAATGGCCTCCTCCTGTTCCGACTGTAACAGGCTCGAGGGGCTGAACGGCCTCCTCCTGTTCCTAATGTAACAGACTCGAGGGGCTGAATGACCTCCTGCCATTCCTAATGTAACAGGCTCGAGGGGCTGAATGGCCTCCTGCCGTTCCTAATGTAACAGGCTCGAGGGGCTGAATGGCCTCCTCCTGTTCCTAATGTAACAGGCTCGAGGGGCTGAATGGCCTCCTCCTGTTCCTAATGTAACAGGCTCGAGGGGCTGAACGGCCTCCTGCTGTCCCTAATGTAACAGACTCGAGGTGCTGAATGACCTCCTCCTGTTCCTAATGTAACAGGCTCGAGGGGCTGAATGGCCTCCTTCTGTTCCTAATGTAACAGGCTCGAGGGGCTGAATGGCGTCCTCCTATTCCTAATGTAACAGGCTCGAGGGGCTGAATGGCGTCCTCCTGTCCCTAATGTAACAGACTCGAGGGGCTGAATGACCTCCTCCTGTTCCTAATGTAACAGGCTCGAGGGGCTGAATGGCCTCCTGCTGTTCCTAATGTAACAGGCTCGAGGGGCTGAACGGCCTCCTCCTGTTCCGAATGTAACAGGCTCGAGGGGCTGAATGGCGTCCTCCTGTTCCTAATGTAACAGGCTCGAGGGGCTGAACGGCATCCTCCTGTTCTTAGTGTAACAGGCTCGAGGGGCTGAATGGCCTCCTCCTGTTCCTAATGTAACAGGATCGAGGGGCTGAATGGCATCCTCCTGTTCCTAATGTAACAGGCTCGAGGGGCTGAACAGCCTCCTCCTGTTCCGAATATAACAGGCTCGAGGGGCTGAAAGGCCTCCTCCTGTTCCTAATGTAACAGACTTGAGGGGCTGAACGGCCTCCTGCTGTTCCTAATGCAACAGGCTCGAGGGGCTGAATGGCCTCCTCCTGTTCCTAATGTAACAGACTCGAGGGGCTGAACGGCCTCCTGCTGTTCGTAATGCAACAGGCTCGAGGGGCTGAATGGCCTCCTCCTGTTCCTAATGTAACAGGCTCGAGGGGCTGAACGGCCTCCTCCTGTTCCGAATGTAACAGGCTCGAGGGACTGAACGGCCTCCTGCTGTCCCTAATGTAACAGACTCGAGGGGCTGAATGGCCTCCTGCTGTTCCTAATGTAACAGGCTCGAGAGGCTGAATGGCCTCCTGCTGTTCCTAATGTAACAGGCTCGAGAGGCTGAATGGCCTCCTGCTGTTCCTCATGTAACAGGCTCGAGGGGCTGAACGGCCTCCTCCTGTTCCTAATGTAACAGGCTCGAGGGGCTGAACGGACTCCTCCTGTTCCTAATGTAACAGGCTCAAGGGGCTGAACGGCCTCCTCCTGTTCCTAATGTAACAGGTTCGAGGGGCTGAATGGCCTCCTCCTGTTCCTAATGTAACAGGCTTGAGGGGCTGAATGGCCTCCTCCTGTTCCTCATGTAACAGGCTCGAGGGGCTGAACGGCCTCCTCCTGTTCCTAATGTAACAGACTCGAGGGGCTGAACGGCCTCCTGCTGTTCCTAATGCAACAGGCTCGAGGGGCTGAATGGCCTCCTCCTGTTCCTAATGTAACAGACTCGAGGGGCTGAACGGCCTCCTGCTGTTCGTAATGCAACAGGCTCGAGGGGCTGAATGGCCTCCTCCTGTTCCTAATGTAACAGGCTCGAGGGGCTGAACGGCCTCCTCCTGTTCCTAATGTAACAGACTCGAGGGGCTGAACGGCCTCCTGCTGTTCCTAATGCAACAGGCTCGAGGGGCTGAATGGCCTCCTCCTGTTCCTAATGTAACAGACTCGAGGGGCTGAACGGCCTCCTGCTGTTCGTAATGCAACAGGCTCGAGGGGCTGAATGGCCTCCTCCTGTTCCTAATGTAACAGGCTCGAGGGGCTGAACGGCCTCCTCCTGTTCCGAATGTAACAGGCTCGAGGGACTGAACGGCCTCCTGCTGTCCCTAATGTAACAGACTCGAGGGGCTGAATGGCCTCCTGCTGTTCCTAATGTAACAGGCTCGAGAGGCTGAATGGCCTCCTGCTGTTCCTAATGTAACAGGCTCGAGAGGCTGAATGGCCTCCTGCTGTTCCTCATGTAACAGGCTCGAGGGGCTGAACGGCCTCCTCCTGTTCCTAATGTAACAGGCTCGAGGGGCTGAACGGACTCCTCCTGTTCCTAATGTAACAGGCTCAAGGGGCTGAACGGCCTCCTCCTGTTCCTAATGTAACAGGTTCGAGGGGCTGAATGGCCTCCTCCTGTTCCTAATGTAACAGGCTTGAGGGGCTGAATGGCCTCCTCCTGTTCCTCATGTAACAGGCTCGAGGGGCTGAACGGCCTCCTCCTGTTCCTAATGTAACAGGCTCGAGGGGCTGAACGGCCTCCTGCTGTCCCTAATGTAACAGACTCGAGGGGCTGAATGGCCTCCTGCTGTTCCTAATGTAACAGGCTCGAGAGGCTGAATGGCCTCCTGCTGTTCCTAATGTAACAGGCTCGAGAGGCTGAATGGCCTCCTGCTGTTCCTCATGTAACAGGCTCGAGGGGCTGAACGGCCTCCTCCTGTTCCTAATGTAACAGGCTCGAGGGGCTGAACGGACTCCTCCTGTTCCTAATGTAACAGGCTCGAGGGGCTGAACGGCCTCCTCCTGTCCCGAATGTAACAGTTTCGAGGGGCTGAACGGCCTCCTGCTGTTCCTAATGTAACAGTCTCGAGGGGCTGAATGGCCTCCTGCTGTTCCTAATGTAACAGGCTCGAGGGGCTGAATGGCCTCCTGCTGTTCCTAATGTAAGAGGCTCGAGGGGCTGAACGGCCTCCTCCTGTTCCTAATGTAACAGGCTCGAGGGGATGAACGGCCTCCTGCTGTTCCTAATGTAACAGGCTCGAGGGGCTGAACGGCCTCCTCCTGTCCCTAATGTAACAGGCTCGAGGGGCTGAATGGCCTCCTCCTGTTCCTAATGTAACAGGCTCGAGAGGCTGAATGGCCTCCTCCTGTTCCTAATGTAACAGACTCGAGGGGCTGAATGGCCTCCTCCTGTTCCTAATGTAACAGGCTCGAGGGGCTGAACGGCCTCCTCCTGTTCCTAATGTAACAGGCTCGAGGGGCTGAATGGCCTCCTCCTGTTCCTAATGTGACAGACTCGAGGGGCCGAATTGCCTTCTCCTGTTCCTAATGTAACAGGCTCGAGGGGCTGAATGGCCTATTCCTGTTCCTAATGTAACAGGCTCAAGGGGCTGAATGGGCCTCCTGCTGTTCCTAATGTAACAGGCTCGAGGGGCTGAACGGCCTCCTCCTGTTCCTGTGTAACAGGTACGAGGGGCTGAATGGGCCTCCTCCTGTTCCTAATGTAACAGGCTCGAGGGGCTGAATGGCCTCCTCCTGTTCCTAATGTAACAGGCTCGAGGGGCTGAATGGCCTCCTCCTGTTCCTTATGTAACAGGCTCGAGGGGCTGAATGGCCTCCTGTTCCTAATGTAACAGGCTCGAGGGGCTGAACGGCCTCCTCCTGTTCCTAATGTAACAGGCTCGAGGGGCTGAACGGACTCCTCCTGCTCCTAATGTAACAGACTCGAGGGGCTGAATTGCCTCCTGCTGTTCCTAATGTAACAGGCTCAAGGGGCTGAATGGCATCCTGCTGTTCCTAATGGAACAGGCTCGAGGGGCTGAACAGCCTCCTACTGTTCCTAATGTAACAGGCTCGAGGGGCTGAATGGCCTCCTCCTGTTCCTAATGTGACGACTCGAGGGGCTGAATTGCCTCCTCCTGTTCCTAATGTAACAGGCTCGAGGGGCTGAATGTCCTATTCCTGTTCCTAATGTAACAGGCTCAAGGGGCTGAATGGGCCTCCTGCTGTTCCTAATGTAACAGGCTCGAGGGGCTGAACGGCCTCCTCCTGTTCCTAATGTAACAGGCTCGAGGGGCTGAATGGGCCTCCTCCTGTTCCTAATGTAACAGGCTCGAGGGGCTGAACGGCCTCCTCCTGTTCCTGTGTAACAGGCTCGAGGGGCTGAATGGGCCTCCTCCTGTTCCTAATGTAACAGGCTCGAGGGGCTGAATGGGCCTCCTCCTGTTCCTAATATAACAGGCTCGAGGGGCTGAACGGCCTCCTCCTGTTCCTAATGTAACAGGCTCGAGGGGCTGAATGGCCTCCTCCTGTTCCTAATGTGACAGACTCGAGGGGCTGAATTGCCTCCTCCTGTTCCTAATGTAACAGGCTCGAGGGGCTGAACGGCCTCCTGCTGTTCCTAATGTAACAGGCTCAAGGGGCTGAATGGCCTCCTCCTGTTCCTAATGTAACAGATTCGAGGGGCTGAATGGCCTCCTCCTGTTCCTAATGTAACAGGCTCGAGGGGCTGATTGGCCTCCTCCTGTTCCTAATGTAACAGGCTCGAGGGGCTGTATGTCCTCCTCCTGTTCCTAATGTAACAGGCTCGAGGGGCTGAATGGCCTCCTCCTGTCCGTAATGTAACAGGCTCGAGGGGCTGAATGGCCTCCTCCTGTTCCTAATGTAACAGGCTCGATGGGCTGAATGGCCTCCTCCTGTCCGTAATGTAACAGGCTCGAGGGGCTGAATGGCCTCCTCCTGTTCCTAATGTAACAGGCTCGATGGGCTGAATGGCCTCCTCCTGTTCCTAATGTAACAGGCTCGAGGGGCTGAACGGCCTCCTCCTGTTCCTAATGTAACAGGCTCGAGGGGCTGAACGCCTCCTCCTGTTCCTAATGTAACAGACTCGAGGGGCTGAATGGCCTCCTGCTGTGCCTAATGTAACAGGCTCGAGAGGCTGAATGGCCTCCTGCTGTTCCTCATGTAACAGGCTCGAGGGGCTGAACGGCCTCCTCCTGTTCCTAATGTAACAGACTCGAGGGGCTGAATGGCCTCCTGCTGTTCCTAATGTAACAGGCTCGAGGGGCTGAATGGCCTCCTGCTGTTCCTCATGTAACAGGCTCGAGGGGCTGAACGGCCTCCTCCTGCTCCTAATGTAACAGGCTCGAGGGGCTGAACGGCCTCCTCCTGTTCCTAATGTAACAGGCTCGAGGGGCTGAATGGCCTCCTGCTGTTCCTAATGTAACAGGCTCGAGGGGCTGAATGGCCTCCTCCTGTCCTTAATGTAACAGGCTCGAGGGGCTGAATGGCCTCCTGCTGTTCCTAATGTAACAGGCTCGAGAGGCTGAATGGCCTCCTCCTGTCCCAAATGTAACAGGCTCGAGAGGCTGAATGGCCTCCTGCTGCTCCTAATGTTACAGGCTCGAGAGGCTGAATGGCCTCCTGCTGTTCCTAATGTAACAGGCTCGAGAGGCTGAATGGCCTCCTCCTGTTCCTAATGTAACAGACTCGAGGGGCTGAATGGCCTCCTCCTGTTCCTAATGTAACAGGCTCGAGGGGCTGAACGGCCTCCTCCTGTTCCTAATGTAACAGGCTCGAGGGGCTGAATGGCCTCCTCCTGTTCCTAATGTGACAGACTCGAGGGGCTGAATTGCCTCCTCCTGTTCCTAATGTAACAGGCTCGAGGGGCTGAATGGCCTATTCCTGTTCCTAATGTAACAGGCTCAAGGGGCTGAATGGGCCTCCTGCTGTTCCTAATGTAACAGGCTCGAGGGGCTGAACGGCCTCCTCCTGTTCCTAATGTAACAGGCTCGAGGGGCTGAACGGGCCTCCTCCTGTTCCTAATGTAACAGGCTCGAGGGGCTGAATGGCCTCCTCCTGTTCCTAATGTAACAGGCTCGAGGGGCTGAATGGCCTCCTCCTGTTCCTTATGTAACAGGCTCGAGGGGCTGAATGGCCTCCTGTTCCTAATGTAACAGGCTCGAGGGGCTGAACGGCCTCCTCCTGTTCCTAATGTAACAGGCTCGAGGGGCTGAACGGCCTTCTCCTGCTCCTAATGTAACAGACTCGAGGGGCTGAATGGCCTCCTGCTGTTCCTAATGTAACAGGCTCGAGGGGCTGAACGGCCTCCTACTCTTCCTAATGTAACAGGCTCGAGGGGCTGAACGGCCTCCTACTCTTCCTAATGTAACAGGCTCGAGGGGCTGTATGTCCTCCTCCTGTTCCTAATGGAACAGGCTCGAGGGGCTGAACGGCCTCCTACTCTTCCTAATGTAACAGGCTCGAGGGGCTGAATGGCCTCCATCTGTTCCTCATGTAACAGGCTCGAGGGGCTGAACGGCCTCATCCTGTTCCTAATGTAACAGGTTCGAGGGGCTGAATGGCCTCCTGCTGTTCCTAATGTAACAGGCTCGAGGGGCTGAATGGCCTCCTGCTGTTCCTAATGTAACAGGCTCGAGGGGCTGAACGGACTCCTCCTGTTCCTAACGTAACAGGCTCGAGGGGCTGAACGGCCTCCTCCTGTTCCTAATGTAACAGGTTCGAGGGGCTGAATGGCCTCCTGCTGTTCCTAATGTAACAGGCTCGAGGGGCTGAATGGCCTCCTGCTGTTCCTAATGTAACAGGCTCGAGGGGCTGAACGGCCTCCTCCTGTTCCGAATGTAACAGACTCGAGGGGCTGAATGGCCTCTTGCTGTTCCTAATGTAACAGTCTCGAGGGGCTGAATGGCCTCCTGCTGTTCCGAATGTAACAGGCTCGAGGGGCTGAACGGCCTCCTCCTGTTCCTAATGTAACAGACTCGAGGGGCTGAATGGCCTCCTGCTGTTCCTAATGTAACAGGCTCGAGGGGCTGAATGGCCTCCTGCTGTTCCTAATGTAACAGGCTCGAGGAGCTGAATGGCCTCCTGCTGTTCCTAATGTAACAGGCTCGAGGGGCTGAACGGCCTCCTCCTGTTCCGAATGTAACAGGCTCGAGGGGCTGAATGGCCTCCTGCTGTTCCTAATGTAACAGGCTCGAGGGGCTGAATGGCCTCCTGCTGTTCCTAATGTAAGAGGCTCGCGGGGCTGAATGACCTCCTCCTGTTCCTAATGTAACAGGCTCGAGGGGCTGAATGGCCTCCTGCTGTCTCTAATGTAACAGACTCGAGGGGCTGAATGGCCTCCTGCTGTTCCTAATGTAACAGGCTCGAGGGGCTGAACGGCCTCCTCCTGTTCCTAATGTAACAGGCTCGAGGGGCTGAACGGCCTCCTGCTGTCCCTAATGTAACAGACTCGAGGGGCTGAATGGCCTCCTGCTGTCCCTAATGTAACAGGCTCGAGGAGCTGAACAGCCTCCTGATGTTCCTAATGTAACAGGCTCGATGGGCTGAACGGCCTCCTCCTGTTCCGAATGTAACAGGCTCGAGGGGCTGAATGGCGTCCTCCTGTTCCGAATGTAACAGGCTCGAGGGGCTGAACGGCATCCTCCTGTTCTTAGTGTAACAGCTCGAGGGGCTGAATGGCCTCCTCCTGTTCCTAATGTAACAGGATCGAGGGGCTGAATGGCCTCCTCCTGTTCCTAATGTAACAGGATCGAGGGGCTGAATGGCCTCCTCCTGTTCCTAATGTAAATGGCTCGAGGGGCTGAATGGCCTCCTGCTGTTCCTAATGTAACAGGCTCGAGGGGCTGAATGGCCTCCTTCTGTTCCTAATGTAAAAGGCTCGAGGGGCTGAACGGCCTCCTCCTGTTCCGAATGTAACAGGCTCGAGGGGCTGAATGGCCTCCTGTTTCGACTGTAACAGGCTCGAGGGGCTGAACGGCCTCCTCCTGTTCCTAATGTAACAGGATCGGTGGGCTGAATGGCCTCCTCCTGTTCCTAATGTAACAGGCTCGAGGGGCTGAATGGCCTCCTGTTTCGACTGTAACAGGCTCGAGGGGCTGAACGGCCTCCTCCTGTTCCTAATGTAACAGGCTCGACGGGCTGAACGGCCTCCTCCTGTTCCGAATGTAACAGGCTCGAGGGGCTGAATGGCCTCCTCCTGTTCCTAATGTAACAGACTCGAGGGGCTGAATGGCCTCCTGCTGTTCCTAATGTAACAGGCTCGAGGGGCTGAATTGCCTCCTGCTGTTCCTAATGTAACAGGCTCGAGGGGCTGAATGACCTCCTCCTGTTCCTAATGTAACACGCTCGAGGGGCTGAACGGCCTCCTGCTGTCTCTAATGTAACAGACTCGAGGGGCTGAATGGCCTCCTGCTGTTCCTAATGTAACAGGCTCGAGGGGCTGAATGGCCTCCTGCTGTTCCTAATGTAACAGGCTCGAGGGGCTGAAAGGCCTCCTGCTGTTCCTAATGTAACAGGCTCGAGGGGCTGAACGGCCTCCTCCTGTTCCTAATGTAACAGGCTCGAGGGGCTGAATGGCCTCCTGCTGTCCCTAATGTAACAGGCTCGAGGGGCTGAACGGCCTCCTCCTGTTCCTAATGTAACAGGCTCGAGGGGCTGAATGGCCTCCATCTGTTCCTCATGTAACAGGCTCGAGGGGCTGAACGGCCTCATCCTGTTCCTAATGTAACAGGTTCGAGGGGCTGAATGGCCTCCTGCTGTTCCTAATGTAACAGGCTCGAGGGGCTGAATGGCCTCCTGCTGTTCCTAATGTAACAGGCTCGAGGGGCTGAACGGACTCCTCCTGTTCCTAACGTAACAGGCTCGAGGGGCTGAACGGCCTCCTCCTGTTCCTAATGTAACAGGTTCGAGGGGCTGAATGGCCTCCTGCTGTTCCTAATGTAACAGGCTCGAGGGGCTGAATGGCCTCCTGCTGTTCCTAATGTAACAGGCTCGAGGGGCTGAACGGCCTCCTCCTGTTCCGAATGTAACAGACTCGAGGGGCTGAATGGCCTCTTGCTGTTCCTAATGTAACAGTCTCGAGGGGCTGAATGGCCTCCTGCTGTTCCGAATGTAACAGGCTCGAGGGGCTGAACGGCCTCCTCCTGTTCCTAATGTAACAGACTCGAGGGGCTGAATGGCCTCCTGCTGTTCCTAATGTAACAGGCTCGAGGGGCTGAATGGCCTCCTGCTGTTCCTAATGTAACAGGCTCGAGGAGCTGAATGGCCTCCTGCTGTTCCTAATGTAACAGGCTCGAGGGGCTGAACGGCCTCCTCCTGTTCCGAATGTAACAGGCTCGAGGGGCTGAATGGCCTCCTGCTGTTCCTAATGTAACAGGCTCGAGGGGCTGAATGGCCTCCTGCTGTTCCTAATGTAAGAGGCTCGCGGGGCTGAATGACCTCCTCCTGTTCCTAATGTAACAGGCTCGAGGGGCTGAATGGCCTCCTGCTGTCTCTAATGTAACAGACTCGAGGGGCTGAATGGCCTCCTGCTGTTCCTAATGTAACAGGCTCGAGGGGCTGAACGGCCTCCTCCTGTTCCTAATGTAACAGGCTCGAGGGGCTGAACGGCCTCCTGCTGTCCCTAATGTAACAGACTCGAGGGGCTGAATGGCCTCCTGCTGTCCCTAATGTAACAGGCTCGAGGAGCTGAACAGCCTCCTGATGTTCCTAATGTAACAGGCTCGATGGGCTGAACGGCCTCCTCCTGTTCCGAATGTAACAGGCTCGAGGGGCTGAATGGCGTCCTCCTGTTCCGAATGTAACAGGCTCGAGGGGCTGAACGGCATCCTCCTGTTCTTAGTGTAACAGCTCGAGGGGCTGAATGGCCTCCTCCTGTTCCTAATGTAACAGGATCGAGGGGCTGAATGGCCTCCTCCTGTTCCTAATGTAACAGGATCGAGGGGCTGAATGGCCTCCTCCTGTTCCTAATGTAAATGGCTCGAGGGGCTGAATGGCCTCCTGCTGTTCCTAATGTAACAGGCTCGAGGGGCTGAATGGCCTCCTTCTGTTCCTAATGTAAAAGGCTCGAGGGGCTGAACGGCCTCCTCCTGTTCCGAATGTAACAGGCTCGAGGGGCTGAATGGCCTCCTGTTTCGACTGTAACAGGCTCGAGGGGCTGAACGGCCTCCTCCTGTTCCTAATGTAACAGGATCGGTGGGCTGAATGGCCTCCTCCTGTTCCTAATGTAACAGGCTCGAGGGGCTGAATGGCCTCCTGTTTCGACTGTAACAGGCTCGAGGGGCTGAACGGCCTCCTCCTGTTCCTAATGTAACAGGCTCGACGGGCTGAACGGCCTCCTCCTGTTCCGAATGTAACAGGCTCGAGGGGCTGAATGGCCTCCTCCTGTTCCTAATGTAACAGACTCGAGGGGCTGAATGGCCTCCTGCTGTTCCTAATGTAACAGGCTCGAGGGGCTGAATTGCCTCCTGCTGTTCCTAATGTAACAGGCTCGAGGGGCTGAATGACCTCCTCCTGTTCCTAATGTAACACGCTCGAGGGGCTGAACGGCCTCCTGCTGTCTCTAATGTAACAGACTCGAGGGGCTGAATGGCCTCCTGCTGTTCCTAATGTAACAGGCTCGAGGGGCTGAATGGCCTCCTGCTGTTCCTAATGTAACAGGCTCGAGGGGCTGAAAGGCCTCCTGCTGTTCCTAATGTAACAGGCTCGAGGGGCTGAACGGCCTCCTCCTGTTCCTAATGTAACAGGCTCGAGGGGCTGAATGGCCTCCTGCTGTCCCTAATGTAACAGGCTCGAGGGGCTGAACGGCCTCCTCCTGTTCCTAATGTAACAGGCTCGAGGGGCTGAATGGCCTCCTCCTGTCCCTAATGTAACAGGCTCGAGTGGCTGAATGGCCTCCTCCTGTTCCTAATGTAACAGGCTCGAGGGGCTGAATGGCCTCCTGCTGTTCCTAATGTAACAGGCTCGAGGAGCTGAACGGCCTCCTGCTGTTCCAATGTAACAGGCTCGATGGGCTGAACGGCCTCCTCCTGTTCCTAATGTAACAGGCTCGCGGGGCTGAATAGCCTCCTCCTGTTCCTAATGTAACAGGATCAATGGACTGAATGGCCTCCTCCTGTTCCTAATGTAACAGGCTCGAGGGGCTGAACGGCCTCCTCCTGTTCCGACTGTAACAGGCTCGAGGGGCTGAATGGCCTCCTGCTGTTCCTAATGTAACCGGCTCAAGGGGCTGAATGGCCTCCTGCTGTTCCTAATGTAACAGGCTCGAGGGGCTGAACGGCCTCCTCTTGTTCCTAATGTAACAGGCTCGAGGGGCTGAATGGCCTCCTCCTGTTCCGAATGTAACAGGCTCGAGGGGCTGAATGGCCTCCTCCTGTTCCTAATGTAACAGACTCGTGGGGCTGAATGGCCTCCTCCTGTTCCTAATGTAACAGACTCGAGGGGCTGAATGGCCTCCTCCTGTTCCTAATGTAACAGACTCGAGGGGCTGAATGGCCTCCTCCTCTTCCTGATGTCACAGGCTCGAGGGGCTGAACGGCCTCCTGCTGTTCCTAATGTAACTGGCTCGAGGGGCTGAATGGCCTCCTGCTGTTCCTAATGTAACAGGCTCGAGGGGCTAAATGGCGTCCTCCTGTTCCTAATGTAACAGGCTCGAGGGGCTGAACGGCATCCTCCTGTTCTTAGTGTAACAGGCTCGAGGGGCTGAACGGCCTCCTTCTGTTCCTAATGTAACAGGATCGAGGGGCTGAATGGCCTCCTCCTGTTCCTAATGTAAATGGCTCGAGGGGCTGAATGGCCTCCTGCTGTTTGTAATGTAACAGGCTCGAGGGGCTGAATGGCCTCCTTCTGTTCCTAATGTAAAAGGCTCGAGGGGCTGAACGGCCTCCTCCTGTTCCGAATGTAACAGGCTCGAGGGGCTGAACGGCCTCCTCCTGTTCCTAATGTAACAGACTCGAGGGGCTGAATGGCCTCCTGCTGTTCCTAATGTAACAGGCTCGAGGGGCTGAATGGCCTCCTCCTGTTCCGACTGTAACAGGCTCGAGGGGCTGAACGGCCTCCTCCTGTTCCTAATGTAACAGACTCGAGGGGCTGAATGACCTCCTGCCATTCCTAATGTAACAGGCTCGAGGGGCTGAATGGCCTCCTGCCGTTCCTAATGTAACAGGCTCGAGGGGCTGAATGGCCTCCTCCTGTTCCTAATGTAACAGGCTCGAGGGGCTGAATGGCCTCCTCCTGTTCCTAATGTAACAGGCTCGAGGGGCTGAACGGCCTCCTGCTGTCCCTAATGTAACAGACTCGAGGTGCTGAATGACCTCCTCCTGTTCCTAATGTAACAGGCTCGAGGGGCTGAATGGCCTCCTTCTGTTCCTAATGTAACAGGCTCGAGGGGCTGAATGGCGTCCTCCTATTCCTAATGTAACAGGCTCGAGGGGCTGAATGGCGTCCTCCTGTCCCTAATGTAACAGACTCGAGGGGCTGAATGACCTCCTCCTGTTCCTAATGTAACAGGCTCGAGGGGCTGAATGGCCTCCTGCTGTTCCTAATGTAACAGGCTCGAGGGGCTGAACGGCCTCCTCCTGTTCCGAATGTAACAGGCTCGAGGGGCTGAATGGCCTCCTCCTGTTCCTAATGTAACAGGATCGAGGGGCTGAATGGCATCCTCCTGTTCCTAATGTAACAGGCTCGAGGGGCTGAACAGCCTCCTCCTGTTCCGAATGTAACAGGCTCGAGGGGCTGAAAGGCCTCCTCCTGTTCCTAATGTAACAGACTCGAGGGGCTGAACGGCCTCCTGCTGTTCCTAATGCAACAGGCTCGAGGGGCTGAATGGCCTCCTCCTGTTCCTAATGTAACAGACTCGAGGGGCTGAACGGCCTCCTGCTGTTCGTAATGCAACAGGCTCGAGGGGCTGAATGGCCTCCTCCTGTTCCTAATGTAACAGGCTCGAGGGGCTGAACGGCCTCCTCCTGTTCCGAATGTAACAGGCTCGAGGGGCTGAACGGCCTCCTGCTGTCCCTAATGTAACAGACTCGAGGGGCTGAATGGCCTCCTGCTGTTCCTAATGTAACAGGCTCGAGAGGCTGAATGGCCTCCTGCTGTTCCTAATGTAACAGGCTCGAGAGGCTGAATGGCCTCCTGCTGTTCCTCATGTAACAGGCTCGAGGGGCTGAACGGCCTCCTCCTGTTCCTAATGTAACAGGCTCGAGGGGCTGAACGGACTCCTCCTGTTCCTAATGTAACAGGCTCGAGGGGCTGAACGGCCTCCTCCTGTTCCTAATGTAACAGGTTCGAGGGGCTGAATGGCCTCCTCCTGTTCCTAATGTAACAGGCTGGAGGGGCTGAATGGCCTCCTCCTGTTCCTCATGTAACAGGCTCGAGGGGCTGAACGGCCTCCTCCTGTTCCTAATGTAACAGGCTCGAGGGGCTGAATGGGCCTCCTCCTGTTCCTAATGTAACAGGCTCGAGGGGCTGAACGGCCTCCTCCTGTTCCAGTGTAACAGGCTCGAGGGGCTGAATGGGCCTCCTCCTGTTCCTAATGTAACAGGCTCGAGGGGCTGAATGGGCCTCCTCCTGTTCCTAATATAACAGGCTCGAGGGGCTGAACGGCCTCCTCCTGTTCCTAATGTAACAGGCTCGAGGGGCTGAATGGCCTCCTCCTGTTCCTAATGTGACAGACTCGAGGGGCTGAATTGCCTCCTCCTGTTCCTAATGTAACAGGCTCGAGGGGCTGAACGGCCTCCTGCTGTTCCTAATGTAACAGGCTCAAGGGGCTGAATGGCCTCCTCCTGTTCCTAATGTAACAGATTCGAGGGGCTGAATGGCCTCCTCCTGTTCCTAATGTAACAGGCTCGAGGGGCTGATTGGCCTCCTCCTGTTCCTAATGTAACAGGCTCGAGGGGCTGTATGTCCTCCTCCTGTTCCTAATGTAACAGGCTCGAGGGGCTGAATGGCCTCCTCCTGTCCGTAATGTAACAGGCTCGAGGGGCTGAATGGCCTCCTCCTGTTCCTAATGTAACAGGCTCGATGGGCTGAATGGCCTCCTCCTGTCCGTAATGTAACAGGCTCGAGGGGCTGAATGGCCTCCTCCTGTTCCTAATGTAACAGGCTCGATGGGCTGAATGGCCTCCTCCTGTTCCTAATGTAACAGGCTCGAGGGGCTGAACGGCCTCCTCCTGTTCCTAATGTAACAGGCTCGAGGGGCTGAACGCCTCCTCCTGTTCCTAATGTAACAGACTCGAGGGGCTGAATGGCCTCCTGCTGTGCCTAATGTAACAGGCTCGAGAGGCTGAATGGCCTCCTGCTGTTCCTCATGTAACAGGCTCGAGGGGCTGAACGGCCTCCTCCTGTTCCTAATGTAACAGACTCGAGGGGCTGAATGGCCTCCTGCTGTTCCTAATGTAACAGGCTCGAGGGGCTGAATGGCCTCCTGCTGTTCCTCATGTAACAGGCTCGAGGGGCTGAACGGCCTCCTCCTGCTCCTAATGTAACAGGCTCGAGGGGCTGAACGGCCTCCTCCTGTTCCTAATGTAACAGGCTCGAGGGGCTGAATGGCCTCCTGCTGTTCCTAATGTAACAGGCTCGAGGGGCTGAATGGCCTCCTCCTGTCCTTAATGTAACAGGCTCGAGGGGCTGAATGGCCTCCTGCTGTTCCTAATGTAACAGGCTCGAGAGGCTGAATGGCCTCCTCCTGTCCCAAATGTAACAGGCTCGAGAGGCTGAATGGCCTCCTGCTGCTCCTAATGTAACAGGCTCGAGAGGCTGAATGGCCTCCTGCTGTTCCTAATGTAACAGGCTCGAGAGGCTGAATGGCCTCCTCCTGTTCCTAATGTAACAGACTCGAGGGGCTGAATGGCCTCCTCCTGTTCCTAATGTAACAGGCTCGAGGGGCTGAACGGCCTCCTCCTGTTCCTAATGTAACAGGCTCGAGGGGCTGAATGGCCTCCTCCTGTTCCTAATGTGACAGACTCGAGGGGCTGAATTGCCTCCTCCTGTTCCTAATGTAACAGGCTCGAGGGGCTGAATGGCCTCCTCCTGTTCCTAATGTGACAGACTCGAGGGGCTGAATTGCCTCCTCCTGTTCCTAATGTAACAGGCTCGAGGGGCTGAATGGCCTCCTCCTGTTCCTAATGTGACAGACTCGAGGGGCTGAATTGCCTCCTCCTGTTCCTAATGTAACAGGCTCGAGGGGCTGAATGGCCTCCTCCTGTTCCTAATGTAACAGACTCGAGGGGCTGAATGGCCTCCTCCTGTTCCTAATGTGACAGACTCGAGGGGCTGAATGGCCTCCTCCTGTTCCTAATGTAACAGGCTCGAGGGGCTGAATGGCCTCCTCCTGTTCCTAATGTGACAGACTCGAGGGGCTGAATTGCCTCCTCCTGTTCCTAATGTAACAGGCTCGAGGGGCTGAATGGCCTATTCCTGTTCCTAATGTAACAGGCTCAAGGGGCTGAATGGGCCTCCTGCTGTTCCTAATGTAACAGGCTCGAGGGGCTGAACGGCCTCCTCCTGTTCCTAATGTAACAGGCTCGAGGGGCTGAACGGGCCTCCTCCTGTTCCTAATGTAACAGGCTCGAGGGGCTGAATGGCCTCCTCCTGTTCCTAATGTAACAGGCTCGAGGGGCTGAATGGCCTCCTCCTGTTCCTTATGTAACAGGCTCGAGGGGCTGAATGGCCTCCTGTTCCTAATGTAACAGGCTCGAGGGGCTGAACGGCCTCCTCCTGTTCCTAATGTAACAGGCTCGAGGGGCTGAACGGCCTTCTCCTGCTCCTAATGTAACAGACTCGAGGGGCTGAATGGCCTCCTCCTGTTCCTAATGTAACAGGCTCGAGGGGCTGAACGGCCTCCTCCTGTTCCTAATGTAACAGGCTCGAGGGGCTGAACGGCCTTCTCCTGCTCCTAATGTAACAGACTCGAGGGGCTGAATGGCCTCCTCCTGTTCCTAATGTAACAGGCTCGAGGGGCTGAACGGCCTTCTCCTGCTCCTAATGTAACAGACTCGAGGGGCTGAATGGCCTCCTCCTGTTCCTAATGTAACAGGCTCGAGGGGCTGAACGGCCTCCTACTCTTCCTAATGTAACAGGCTCGAGGGGCTGAATGGCCTCCTACTCTTCCTAATGTAACAGGCTCGAGGGGCTGAACGGCCTCCTACTCTTCCTAATGTAACAGGCTCGAGGGGCTGTATGTCCTCCTCCTGTTCCTAATGGAACAGGCTCGAGGGGCTGAACGGCCTCCTACTCTTCCTAATGTAACAGGCTCGAGGGGCTGAATGGCCTCCATCTGTTCCTCATGTAACAGGCTCGAGGGGCTGAACGGCCTCATCCTGTTCCTAATGTAACAGGCTCGAGGGGCTGAACGGACTCCTCCTGTTCCTAACGTAACAGGCTCGAGGGGCTGAACGGCCTCCTCCTGTCCCTAATGTAACAGACTCGAGGGGCTGAATGGCCTCCTGCTGTTCCTAATGTAACAGGCTCGAGGGGCTGAATGGCCTCCTGCTGTTCCTAATGTAAGAGGCTCGCGGGGCTGAATGACCTCCTCCTGTTCCTAATGTAACAGGCTCGAGGGGCTGAATGGCCTCCTCCTGTTCCTAATGTAACAGACTCGAGGGGCTGAATGGCCTCCTGCTGTTCCTAATGTAACAGGCTCGAGGGGCTGAATGGCCTCCTGCTGTCTCTAATGTAACAGACTCGAGGGGCTGAATGGCCTCCTGCTGTTCCTAATGTAACAGGCTCGAGGGGCTGAACGGCCTCCTCCTGTTCCTAATGTAACAGGCTCGAGGGGCTGAACGGCCTCCTGCTGTCCCTAATGTAACAGACTCGAGGGGCTGAATGGCCTCCTGCTGTCCCTAATGTAACAGGCTCGAGGAGCTGAACAGCCTCCTGATGTTCCTAATGTAACAGGCTCGATGGGCTGAACGGCCTCCTCCTGTTCCGAATGTAACAGGCTCGAGGGGCTGAATGGCGTCCTCCTGTTCCGAATGTAACAGGCTCGAGGGGCTGAACGGCATCCTCCTGTTCTTAGTGTAACAGCTCGAGGGGCTGAATGGCCTCCTCCTGTTCCTAATGTAACAGGATCGAGGGGCTGAATGGCCTCCTCCTGTTCCTAATGTAACAGGATCGAGGGGCTGAATGGCCTCCTCCTGTTCCTAATGTAAATGGCTCGAGGGGCTGAATGGCCTCCTGCTGTTCCTAATGTAACAGGCTCGAGGGGCTGAATGGCCTCCTTCTGTTCCTAATGTAAAAGGCTCGAGGGGCTGAACGGCCTCCTCCTGTTCCGAATGTAACAGGCTCGAGGGGCTGAATGGCCTCCTGTTTCGACTGTAACAGGCTCGAGGGGCTGAACGGCCTCCTCCTGTTCCTAATGTAACAGGATCGGTGGGCTGAATGGCCTCCTCCTGTTCCTAATGTAACAGGCTCGAGGGGCTGAATGGCCTCCTGTTTCGACTGTAACAGGCTCGAGGGGCTGAACGGCCTCCTCCTGTTCCTAATGTAACAGGCTCGACGGGCTGAACGGCCTCCTCCTGTTCCGAATGTAACAGGCTCGAGGGGCTGAATGGCCTCCTCCTGTTCCTAATGTAACAGACTCGAGGGGCTGAATGGCCTCCTGCTGTTCCTAATGTAACAGGCTCGAGGGGCTGAATTGCCTCCTGCTGTTCCTAATGTAACAGGCTCGAGGGGCTGAATGACCTCCTCCTGTTCCTAATGTAACACGCTCGAGGGGCTGAACGGCCTCCTGCTGTCTCTAATGTAACAGACTCGAGGGGCTGAATGGCCTCCTGCTGTTCCTAATGTAACAGGCTCGAGGGGCTGAATGGCCTCCTGCTGTTCCTAATGTAACAGGCTCGAGGGGCTGAAAGGCCTCCTGCTGTTCCTAATGTAACAGGCTCGAGGGGCTGAACGGCCTCCTCCTGTTCCTAATGTAACAGGCTCGAGGGGCTGAATGGCCTCCTGCTGTCCCTAATGTAACAGGCTCGAGGGGCTGAACGGCCTCCTCCTGTTCCTAATGTAACAGGCTCGAGGGGCTGAATGGCCTCCTCCTGTCCCTAATGTAACAGGCTCGAGTGGCTGAATGGCCTCCTCCTGTTCCTAATGTAACAGGCTCGAGGGGCTGAATGGCCTCCTGCTGTTCCTAATGTAACAGGCTCGAGGAGCTGAACGGCCTCCTGCTGTTCCAATGTAACAGGCTCGATGGGCTGAACGGCCTCCTCCTGTTCCTAATGTAACAGGCTCGCGGGGCTGAATAGCCTCCTCCTGTTCCTAATGTAACAGGATCAATGGACTGAATGGCCTCCTCCTGTTCCTAATGTAACAGGCTCGAGGGGCTGAACGGCCTCCTCCTGTTCCGACTGTAACAGGCTCGAGGGGCTGAATGGCCTCCTGCTGTTCCTAATGTAACCGGCTCAAGGGGCTGAATGGCCTCCTGCTGTTCCTAATGTAACAGGCTCGAGGGGCTGAACGGCCTCCTCTTGTTCCTAATGTAACAGGCTCGAGGGGCTGAATGGCCTCCTCCTGTTCCGAATGTAACAGGCTCGAGGGGCTGAATGGCCTCCTCCTGTTCCTAATGTAACAGACTCGTGGGGCTGAATGGCCTCCTCCTGTTCCTAATGTAACAGACTCGAGGGGCTGAATGGCCTCCTCCTGTTCCTAATGTAACAGACTCGAGGGGCTGAATGGCCTCCTCCTCTTCCTGATGTAACAGGCTCGAGGGGCTGAACGGCCTCCTGCTGTTCCTAATGTAACTGGCTCGAGGGGCTGAATGGCCTCCTGCTGTTCCTAATGTAACAGGCTCGAGGGGCTAAATGGCGTCCTCCTGTTCCTAATGTAACAGGCTCGAGGGGCTGAACGGCATCCTCCTGTTCTTAGTGTAACAGGCTCGAGGGGCTGAACGGCCTCCTTCTGTTCCTAATGTAACAGGATCGAGGGGCTGAATGGCCTCCTCCTGTTCCTAATGTAAATGGCTCGAGGGGCTGAATGGCCTCCTGCTGTTCCTAATGTAACAGGCTCGAGGGGCTGAATGGCCTCCTTCTGTTCCTAATGTAAAAGGCTCGAGGGGCTGAACGGCCTCCTCCTGTTCCGAATGTAACAGGCTCGAGGGGCTGAACGGCCTCCTCCTGTTCCTAATGTAACAGACTCGAGGGGCTGAATGGCCTCCTGCTGTTCCTAATGTAACAGGCTCGAGGGGCTGAATGGCCTCCTCCTGTTCCGACTGTAACAGGCTCGAGGGGCTGAACGGCCTCCTCCTGTTCCTAATGTAACAGACTCGAGGGGCTGAATGACCTCCTGCCATTCCTAATGTAACAGGCTCGAGGGGCTGAATGGCCTCCTGCCGTTCCTAATGTAACAGGCTCGAGGGGCTGAATGGCCTCCTCCTGTTCCTAATGTAACAGGCTCGAGGGGCTGAATGGCCTCCTCCTGTTCCTAATGTAACAGGCTCGAGGGGCTGAACGGCCTCCTGCTGTCCCTAATGTAACAGACTCGAGGTGCTGAATGACCTCCTCCTGTTCCTAATGTAACAGGCTCGAGGGGCTGAATGGCCTCCTTCTGTTCCTAATGTAACAGGCTCGAGGGGCTGAATGGCGTCCTCCTATTCCTAATGTAACAGGCTCGAGGGGCTGAATGGCGTCCTCCTGTCCCTAATGTAACAGACTCGAGGGGCTGAATGACCTCCTCCTGTTCCTAATGTAACAGGCTCGAGGGGCTGAATGGCCTCCTGCTGTTCCTAATGTAACAGGCTCGAGGGGCTGAACGGCCTCCTCCTGTTCCGAATGTAACAGGCTCGAGGGGCTGAATGGCCTCCTCCTGTTCCTAATGTAACAGGCTCGAGGGGCTGAACGGCATCCTCCTGTTCTTAGTGTAACAGGCTCGAGGGGCTGAATGGCCTCCTCCTGTTCCTAATGTAACAGGATCGAGGGGCTGAATGGCATCCTCCTGTTCCTAATGTAACAGGCTCGAGGGGCTGAACAGCCTCCTCCTGTTCCGAATGTAACAGGCTCGAGGGGCTGAAAGGCCTCCTCCTGTTCCTAATGTAACAGACTCGAGGGGCTGAACGGCCTCCTGCTGTTCCTAATGCAACAGGCTCGAGGGGCTGAATGGCCTCCTCCTGTTCCTAATGTAACAGACTCGAGGGGCTGAACGGCCTCCTGCTGTTCGTAATGCAACAGGCTCGAGGGGCTGAATGGCCTCCTCCTGTTCCTAATGTAACAGGCTCGAGGGGCTGAACGGCCTCCTCCTGTTCCGAATGTAACAGGCTCGAGGGGCTGAACGGCCTCCTGCTGTCCCTAATGTAACAGACTCGAGGGGCTGAATGGCCTCCTGCTGTTCCTAATGTAACAGGCTCGAGAGGCTGAATGGCCTCCTGCTGTTCCTAATGTAACAGGCTCGAGAGGCTGAATGGCCTCCTGCTGTTCCTCATGTAACAGGCTCGAGGGGCTGAATGGCCTCCTCCTGTTCCTAATGTAACAGGCTCGAGGGGCTGAACGGACTCCTCCTGTTCCTAATGTAACAGGCTCGAGGGGCTGAACGGCCTCCTCCTGTTCCTAATGTAACAGGTTCGAGGGGCTGAATGGCCTCCTCCTGTTCCTAATGTAACAGGCTGGAGGGGCTGAATGGCCTCCTCCTGTTCCTCATGTAACAGGCTCGAGGGGCTGAACGGCCTCCTCCTGTTCCTAATGTAACAGGCTCGAGGGGCTGAACGGCCTCCTGCTGTCCCTAATGTAACAGACTCGAGGGGCTGAATGGCCTCCTGCTGTTCCTAATGTAACAGGCTCGAGAGGCTGAATGGCCTCCTGCTGTTCCTAATGTAACAGGCTCGAGAGGCTGAATGGCCTCCTGCTGTTCCTCATGTAACAGGCTCGAGGGGCTGAACGGCCTCCTCCTGTTCCTAATGTAACAGGCTCGAGGGGCTGAACGGACTCCTCCTGTTCCTAATGTAACAGGCTCGAGGGGCTGAACGGCCTCCTCCTGTCCCGAATGTAACAGTTTCGAGGGGCTGAACGGCCTCCTGCTGTTCCTAATGTAACAGTCTCGAGGGGCTGAATGGCCTCCTGCTGTTCCTAATGTAACAGGCTCGAGGGGCTGAATGGCCTCCTGCTGTTCCTAATGTAACAGGCTCGAGGGGCTGAACGGCCTCCTCCTGTCCCTAATGTAACAGGCTCGAGGGGCTGAATGGCCTCCTCCTGTTCCTAATGTAACAGGCTCGAGGGGCTGAATGGCCTCCTGCTGTTCCTAATGTAACAGGCTCAAAGGGCTGAATGGCCTTCTCCTGTCCCGAATGTAACAGGCACGAGGGGCTGAATGGTCTCCTGCTGTTCCTAATGTAACAGGCGCGAGAGGCTGAATGGCCTCCTCCTGTCCCTAATGTAACAGGCTCAAGGGGCTGAATGGCCTCCTCCTGTCCCTAATGTAACAGGCTCGAGGGGCTGAACGGACTCCTCCTGTTCCTAATGTAACAGGCTCGAGGGGCTGAACGGCCTCCTCCTGTTCCTAATGTAACAGGTTCGAGGGGCTGAATGGCCTCCTCCTGTTCCTAATGTAACAGGTTCGAGGGGCTGAATGGCCTCCTCCTGTTCCTAATGTAACAGGCTTGAGGAGCTGAATGGCCTCCTCCTGTCCCGAATGTAACAGTTTCGAGGGGCTGAACGGCCTCCTGCTGTTACTAATGTAACAGGCTCGAGGGGCTGAATGGCCTCTTGCTGTTCCTAATGTAACAGTCTCGAGGGGCTGAATGGCCTCCTGCTGTTCCGAATGTAACAGGCTCGAGGGGCTGAACGGCCTCCTCCTGTTCCTAATGTAACGGACTCGAGGGGCTGAATGGCCTCCTGCTGTTCCTAATGTAACAGGCTCGAGGGGCTGAATGGCCTCCTGCTGTTCCTCATGTAACAGGCTCGAGGGGCTGAACGGCCTCCTCCTGCTCCTAATGTAACAGGCTCGAGGGTCTGAACGGCCTCCTCCTGTTCCTAATGTAACAGGCTCGAGGGGCTGAATGGCCTCCTGCTGTTCCTAATGTAACAGGCTCGAGGGGCTGAATGGCCTCCTGCTGTTCCTAATGTAAGAGGCTCGAGGGGCTGAATGGCCTCCTGCTGTTCCTAATGTAAGAGGCTCGCAGGGCTGAATGACCTCCTCCTGTTCCTAATGTAACAGGCTCGAGGGGCTGAATGGCCTCCTGCTGTCTCTAATGTAACAGACTCGAGGGGCTGAATGGCCTCCTCCTGTTCCTAATGTAACAGGCTCGAGGGGCTGAACGGCCTCCTCCTGTTCCTAATGTAACAGGCTCGAGGGGCTGAACGGCCTCCACCTGTTCCTAATGTAACAGGTTCGAGGGGCTGAATGGCCTCCTGCTGTTCCTAATATAAGAGGCTCGAGGGGCTGAATGGCCTCCTGCTGTTCCTAATGTAAGAGGCTCGCAGGGCTGAATGACCTCCTCCTGTTCCTAATGTAACAGGCTCGAGGGGCTGAATGGCCTCCTGCTGTCTCTAATGTAACAGACTCGAGGGGCTGAATGGCCTCATGCTGTTCCTAATGCAACAGGCTCGAGGGGCTGAACGGCCTCCTCCTGTTCCTAATGTAACAGGCTCGATGGGCTGAACGGCCTCCTCCTGTTAATAATGTAACAGGCTAGAGGGGCTGAATGGCCTCCTCCTGTTCCTAATGTAACAGGCTCGCGGGACTGAATGGCCTCCTCCTGTTCCTAATGTAACAGGATCGGTGGGCTGAATGGCCTCCTCCTGTTCCTAATGTAACAGGCTCGCGGGACTGAATGGCCTCCTCCTGTTCCTGATGTAACAGGATCGGTGGGCTGAATGGCCTCCTCCTGTTCCTAATGTAACAGGCTCGAGGGGCTGAACGGCCTCCTCCTGTTTCGACTGTAACAGGCTCGAGGGGCTGAACGGCCTCCTCCTGTTCCTAATGTAACAGGCTCGAGGGGCTGAACGGCCTCCTCCTGTTCCGAATGTAACAGGCTCGAGGGGCTGAATGGCCTCCTCCTGTTCCTAATGTAACAGGCTCTAGGGGCTGAATGGCCTCCTGCTGTTCCTAATGTAACAGGCTCGAGATGCTGAATGGCCTCCTCCTGTTCCTAATGTAACAGGCTCAAGGGGCTGAACGGCCTCCTGCTGTCTCTAATGTAACAGACTCGAGGGGCTGACTGGCCTCCTGCTGTTCCTAATGTAACAGGCTCGAGGGGCTGAATGGCCTCCTCCTGTCCCTAATGTAACAGGCTCGAGGGGCTGAATGGCCTCCTCCTGTTCCTAATGTAACAGGCTCGAGGGGCTGAATGGCCTCCTCCTGTCCCTAATGTAACAGGCTCGAGGGGCTGAATGGCCTCCTCCTGTTCCTAATGTAACAGGCTCGAGGGGCTGAATGGCCTCCTGCTGTTCCTAATGTAACAGGCTCGAGGAGCTGAACGGCCTCCTGCTGTTCCAATGTAACAGGCTCGATGGGCTGAACGGCCTCCTCCTGTTCCTAATGTAACAGGATCAATGGACTGAATGGCCTCCTCCTGTTCCTAATGTGACAGGCTCGAGGGGATGAACGGCCTCCTGCTGTTCTTAATGTAACAGGCTCGAGGGGCTGAACGGCCTCCTGCTGTCCCTAATGTAACAGGCTCGAGGGGCTGAATGGCCTCCTGCTGTTCCTAATGTAACAGGATCGATGGGCTGAACGGCCTCCTCCTGTTCCTAATGTAACAGACTCGAGGGGCTGAACGGCCTCCTGCTGTCCCTAATGTAACAGGCTCGAGGGGCTGAACGGCCTCCTGCTGTCCCTAATGTAACAGGCTCGAGGGGCTGAATGGCCTCCTGCTGTTCCTAATGTAACAGGATCGATGGGCTGAATGGCCTCCTGCTGTTCCTAATGTAACAGGCTCCAAGGGCTGAATGGCCTCCTCCTGTCCCTAATGTAACAGGCTCGAGGGGCTGAATGGCCTCCTCCTGTTCCTAATGTAACAGGCTCCAAGGGCTGAATGGCCTCCTGCGGTTCCTAATGTAACAGGCTCGAGGTGCTGAATGGCCTCCTGCTATTCCTAATGTAACAGGCTCGAGGGGCTGAATGGCCTCCTGCTGTTCCTAATGTAACAGGCTCGAGGGGCTGAACGGCCTCCTCCTGTTCCGAATGTAACAGGCTCGAGGGGCTGAATGGCCTCCTTCTGTTCCTAATGTAACAGGCTCGAGGGGCTGAACGGCCTCCTCCTGTTCCGAATGTAACAGGCTCGAGGGGCTGAACGGCCTCCTCCTGTTCCTAATGTAACAGACTCGAGGGGTTGAATGGCGTCCTCCTGTTCCTAATGTAACAGGCTCGAGGGGCTGAACGGCATCCTCCTGTTCTTAGTCTAACAGGCTCGAGGGGCTGAATGGCCTCCTCCTGTTCCTAATGTAACAGGCTCGAGGGGCTGAACGGCCTCCTCCTGTTCCGAATGTAACAGGCTCGAGGGGCTGAACGGCCTCCTCCTGTTCCTAATGTAACAGACTCGAGGGGCTGAATGGCCTCCTGCTGTTCCTAATGTAACAGGCTCGAGGGGCTGAATGGCATCCTGCCGTTCCTAATGTAACAGGCTCGAGGGGCTGAATGGCATCCTGCCGTTCCTAATGTAACAGGCTCGAGGGGCTGAATGGCATCCTGCCGTTCCTAATGTAACAGGCTCGAGGGGCTGAACGGCCTCCTCCTGTTCCGACTGTAACAGGCTCGAGGGGCTGAATGACCTCCTGCCGTTCCTAATGTAACAGGCTCGAGGGGCTGAACGGCCTCCTCCTGTTCCTAATGTAACAGACTCGAGGGGCTGAATGACCTCCTGCCGTTCCTAATGTAACAGGCTCGAGGGGCTGAATGACCTCCTCCTGTCCCTGTGTAACAGGCTCGAGGGGCTGAATGGCCTCCTGCCGTTCCTAATGTAACAGGCTCGAGGGGCTGAATGGCCTCCTCCTGTTCCTAATGTAACAGGCTCGAGGGGCTGAATGGCCTCCTCCAGTTCCTAATGTAACAGGCTCGAGGGGCTGAACGGCCTCCTGCTGTCCCTAATGTAACAGACTCGAGGGGCTGAATGACCTCCTCCTGTTCCTAATGTAACAGGCTCGAGGGGCTGAATGGCCTCCTGCTGTTCCTAATGTAACAGGCTCGAGGGGCTGAATGGCCTCCTTCTGTTCCTAATGTAACAGGCTCGAGGGGCTGAATGGCGTCCTCCTGGTCCTAATGTAACAGGCTCGAGGGGCTGAATGGCGTCCTCCTGTCCCTAATGTAACAGACTCGAGGGGCTGAATAACCTCCTCCTGTTCCTAATGTAACAGGCTCGAGGGGCTGAATGGCCTCCTGCTGTTCCTAATGTAACAGGCTCGAGGGGCTGAACGGCCTCCTCCTGTTCCGAATGTAACAGGCTCGAGGGGCTGAATGGCGTCCTCCTGTTCCTAATGTAACAGGATCGAGGGGCTGAATGGCCTCCTCCTGTTCCTAATGTAACAGGCTCGAGGGGCTGAACGGCCTCCTGCTGTCCCTAATGTAACAGACTCGAGGGGCTGAATGACCTCCTCCTGTTCCTAATGTAACAGGCTCGAGGGGCTGAATGGCCTCCTGCTGTTCCTAATGTAACAGGCTCGAGGGGCTGAATGGCCTCCTTCTGTTCCTAATGTAACAGGCTCGAGGGGCTGAATGGCGTCCTCCTGGTCCTAATGTAACAGGCTCGAGGGGCTGAATGGCGTCCTCCTGTCCCTAATGTAACAGACTCGAGGGGCTGAATAACCTCCTCCTGTTCCTAATGTAACAGGCTCGAGGGGCTGAATGGCCTCCTGCTGTTCCTAATGTAACAGGCTCGAGGGGCTGAACGGCCTCCTCCTGTTCCGAATGTAACAGGCTCGAGGGGCTGAATGGCGTCCTCCTGTTCCTAATGTAACAGGATCGAGGGGCTGAATGGCCTCCTCCTGTTCCTAATGTAACAGGATCGAGGGGCTGAATGGCCTCCTCCTGTTCCAAATGTAACAGGATCGAGGGGCTGAATGGCCTCCTCCTGTTCCTAATGTAACAGGATCGAGGGGCTGAAAGGCCTCCTCCTGTTCCTAATGTAACAGACTCGAGGGGCTGAACGGCCTCCTGCTGTTCGTAATGCAACAGGCTCGAGGGGCTGAATGGCCTCCTCCTGTTCCTAATGTAACAGGCTCGAGGGGCTGAATGGCCTCCTCCTGTTCCAAATGTAACAGGCTCGAGGGGCTGAAAGGCCTCCTCCTGTTCCTAATGTAACAGACTCGAGGGGCTGAACGGCCTCCTGCTGTTCGTAATGCAACAGGCTCGAGGGGCTGAATGGCCTCCTCCTGTTCCTAATGTAACAGGCTCGAGGGGCTGAACGGCCTCCTCCTGTTCCTAATGTAACAGGATCGATGGGCTGAATTGCCTCCTTCTGTTCCTAATGTAACAGGCTCGAGAGGCTGAATGGCCTCCTCCTGTTCCTAATGTAACAGACTCGAGGGGCTGAATTCCCTCCTCCTGTTCCTAATGTAACAGGCTCGAGGGGCTGAATGGCCTATTCCTGTTCCTAATGTAACAGGCTCGAGGGGCTGAACGGCCTCCTGCTGTTCCTAATGTAACAGGCTCGAGGGGCTGAACGGCCTCCTCCTGTCCCTAATGTAATAGGCTCGAGGGGCTGAATGGGCCTCCTCCTGTTCCTAATGTAACAGGCTCGAGGGGCTGAACGGCCTCCTCCTGTTCCTGTGTAACAGGCTCGAGGGGCTGAATGGCCTCCTCCTGTCCCTAATGTAACAGGCTCGAGGGGCTTAATGGCCTCCTCCTGTTCCTAATGTAACAGGCTCGAGGGGCTGAATGGCCTCCTCCTGTTCCTAATGTAACAGGCTCAAGAGGCTGAATGGCCTCCTCCTGTTCCTAATGTAACAGGCTCGAGGGGCTTAATGGCCTCCTCCTGTCCCTAATGTAACAGGCTCGAGGGGCTGAACGGCCTCCTCCTGTTCTTTATGTAACAGGCTCGAGGGGCTGAATGGCCTCCTCCTGTTCTTTATGTAACAGGCTCGAGGGGCTGAATGGCCTCCTGTTCCTAATGTAACAGACTCGAGGGGCTGAATGGCCTCCTCCTGTTCTTTATGTAACAGGCTCGAGGGGCTGAATGGCCTCCTGTTCCTAATGTAACAGACTCGAGGGGCTGAACGGCCTCCTCCTGTTCTTTATGTAACAGGCTCGAGGGGCTGAATGGCCTCCTCCTGTTCTTTATGTAACAGGCTCGAGGGGCTGAATGGCCTCCTGTTCCTAATGTAACAGGCTCGAGGGGCTGAATGGCCTCCTCCTGTTCTTTATGTAACAGGCTCGAGGGGCTGAACGGTCTCCTCCTGTTCCTATGTTACTCTGTGTTACTTCTATAGAACAGTCTGTAATCACTCTGTAATTCAGAATTCAGGCTCCGTTTGATTGTGTAGGCCCCGCGACCCCCGACCCTGTAAAACCTCTGTCCGAATAATTGGCATTGCTGAGAAATAAAACTCACTGCATCGATCAAAGCCTCTTATCCAAGTCTTCGTCCTCTCAGGGACACAGTCTGTCTCTCTGTGTCCTCTCTCTCTCTCTCTCTCTGTCCCTCCCTCCCTCTCTCTCTTTTTCCCTCCCTCCCTCTCTCTGTCTCTCTCTCTCTCTGTCCGTCCCTCTCTCTCTCTCTCCCTTCCTCCCTCTCTCTGTCTCTCTCTCTCTCTCTCTGTCCCTCCCTCCCTCTCTCTGCCTCTCTCTCTCTGTCCCTCCCTCTCTCTCTTTTTCCCTCCCTCCCTCTCTCTGTCTCTCTCTCTCTGTCCGTCCCTCTCTCTCTCTGTCTCTCTCTCTCTCTGTCCCTCCCTCTCTCTCTCTTCCTCTCTCCCTCCCTCCCTCTCTCTTTGTCTCTCTCCATCCCACCCTCTCTCCCTCCCTCCCTCCCTCCCTCTCTCTCTCTCTCTCTCCCTCCCTCCCTCCCTCTCTCCCTCCCTCCCTCTCTCTCTCTCTCTCCCTCCCTCCCTCTCTCTCCAACACCCTCTCTCCCTCCCTCCCTCTCTCTCTCTCTCTCCCTCCCTCCCTCTCTGTCTCAATGGATTTAGGAATGAGCTGTAATACAGGGAGACACCAGGAGGGGGAGTGAGATATTTGTTGAATGGTGAGAGATTGGGAAATATTGGTGTTCGGAGGGACCTGGATGTACTTGTACACCAATCACAGAAAGTTAACATGCAGGTACAAAAAGCCGTCATCATAGGCAGTCCCTCAGTATTGAGGAAGACTTGCTTCCACTCCAAAAGTGAGTTCTCAGGTGACTGAACAGTCCAATACGGGAGCCACAGTCCCTGTCACAGGAGGGACAGACAGTGGTTGAGGGAAGGGGAGGGTGGGACTGGTTTGCCACACGCTCCTTCCGCTGCCTGCACTTGGTTTCTGCATGCTCTCGGCGACAAGACTCAAGGTGCTCAGCGCCCTCCCGGATGCACTTCCTCCACTTAGGGCGGACTGGTCTTTGGCCAGGGACTCCCAGGTGTCGGTGGGGATGTTGCACTTTATCAGGGAGGCTTTGAGGGTGTCCCTGTAACGTTTCCTCTGACCACCTTTGGCTCGCATGCCGTGTCGAAGCTCCGAGTAGAGCGCTTGTTTTGGGAGTCACATGTCGGGCATGCGGACAATGTGGCCCTGCCCAGCGGAGCTGGTCGAGTGTGGTCAGTGCTTCGATTCTGGGGATGTTGGCCTGGTCGAGGACGCTAACCTTGGCACATCTGTCCTCCCAGGGGATTTGTCGGATCTTGTGGAGCATCGTTGATGGTATTTATCCAGCGATTTGAGATGTCTGCTGTATATGGTCCACGTCTCTGAGCCATACAGGAGGGCGGGTATCCATACAGTCCTGTAGACCATGAGCTTGGTGTCAGATTTCAGGGCCTGGTCTTCGAACACAAGCGTTTGTTACAGCAAGCAATGAGAAAGGCAAATGGTATGTTAACTTGTGTTACAAAGGGATTGGAGTATAAGAGCAAAGAAATGTTACTCCAACTATACAGGGCTCTGTCGAGGCCACATCTGGAGTACTGGTTACAGTTCTGGTCTCTTTATCCCAGCTTTTAAACTCCACTCTAATCGAGTAGTCAGAATCATATTCACAAACGTTATCCTAACCCTAACATGCAAATCACAAAGTCTGCTCCCAACCCTGAGAGCAAACCCTAATCCTGACTTCAAACCGGAACCCCAAGTGCCCCCTATCCTCACCCACCGGGCCACATGTGGAGATATTGGCGCAGGTGTCCAACAACCTGCTCAAAGGGGTCGCTTTTAAGGAGCGTCTTAAAGGAGGAGAGCGAGAGAGAGAGAGACAGGAGAAGTTTAGGGAGTGAATTCCAGAGCTTGGCGGGGGGTGGGGGGGGGCGGAGTTTATTTCCCGCTTACTGCAGTCGATCTGTGATCATTGAAGTAAAGATCTAACTCTCAGAGAATCAGCCCACTCCACTGGCATCAAATTGCATCAGAATATAATGTATTTAGCAAGCCTGGACGGAAGGGGTGGAGCTTAATAGAATGGGATGTTGCACTTTATCAGGGAGGCTTTGAGGGTGTCCCTGGTCAAGGGCAGAATTAGAGGAGTGCAGAGATCTCGGGGTAGGTTGTGGGCCTGGAGGAGATTACAGAGATAGGGAGGGGTGTAGGGGCTGGAGGGGGTTACAGAGATAGGGAGGGGTGTAGGGGCTGGAGGGGGTTACAGAGATAGGGAGGGGTGTAGGGGCTGGAGGGGGTTACAGAGATAGGGAGGGGTGTAGGGGCTGGAGGGGGTTACAGAGATAGGGAGGGGTGTAGGGGCTGAAGGGGGTTACAGAGATAGGGAGGGGTGTAGGGGCTGGAGGGGGTTACAGAGATAGGGAGGGGTGTAGGGGCTGGAGGGGGTTACAGAGATAGGGAGGGGTGTAGGGGCTGGAGGGGGTTACAGAGATAGGGAGGGGTGTAGGGGCTGAAGGGGGTTACAGAGATAGGGAGGGGTGTAGAGGCTGGAGGGGGTTACAGAGATAGGGAGGGGTTTGGGGCTGGAGGGGGTTACAGAGATAGGGAGGGGTGTCGGGGCTGGAGGGGGTTACAGAGATAGGGAGGGGTGTAGGGGCTGGAGGGGGTTACAGAGATAGGGAGGGGTGTAGGGGCTGGAGGAGGTTACAGAGATAGGGAGGGGTGTAGGGGCTCGAGGGGGTTACAGAGATAGGGAGGGCTGTAGGGGCTGGAGGGGGTTACAGAGATAGGGAGGGGTGTCGGGGCTGGAGGGGGTTACAGAGATAGGGAGGGATGTCGGGGCTGGAGGGGGTTACAGAGATAGGGAGGGGTGTCGGGGCTGGAGGGGGTTACAGAGATAGGGAGGGATGTAGGGGCTGGAGGGGGTTACAGAGATAGGGAGGGGCTGGAGGGGGTTACAGAGATAGGGAGGGGTTTGGGGCTGGAGGAGGTTAAAGAGATAGGGAGGGGTGTCGGGGCTGGAGGGGGTTACAGAGATAGGGAGGGGTGTCCGGGCTGGAGGAGGTTACAGAGATAGGGAGGGGTGTAGGGGCTGGAGGAGGTTAGGGAGGGATGGAGGAGCTGGAGGAGGTTACAGAGATAGGGAGGGGGTTGGGGCTGGAGGAGGTTAGGGAGGGATGGATGAGCTGGAGGAGGTTACAGAGATAGGGAGGGGTTTGGGGCTGGAGGAGGTTGCAGAGATAGGGAGGGGTTTGGGGCTGGAGAGGGTTACAGAGATAGGGAGGGGTATAGGGGCTGGAGGGGGTTACAGAGATAGGGAGGGGTGTCGGGGCTGGAGGGGGTTACAGAGATAGGGAGGGGTGTCGGGGCTGGAGGGGGTTACAGAGATAGGGAGGGGTGTAGGGGCTGGAGGAGGTTACAGAGATAGGGAGGGGTGTAGGGGCTGGAGGGCGTTACAGAGATAGGGAGAGGTGTCGGGGCTGAAGGGGGTTACAGAGATAGGGAGGGGTGTCGGGCCTGGAGGAGGTTACAGAGATAGGGAGTGGTGTAGGGGCTGGAGGTTACAGAGATAGGGAGGGGTGTAGGGGCTGGAGGTTACAGAGATAGGGAGAGGTGTAGGGGCTGGAGGGGGTTACAGAGATAGGGAGGGGTGTCGGGGCTGGGGGGTTTACAGAGGCATAGGGAGGGGTGTAGGGGCTGGAGGGGGTTACAGAGATAGGGAGGGGTGTAGGGGCTGGAGGGGTTACAGAGATAGGGAGGGGTGTAGGGGCTGGAGGGGGTTACAGAGATAGGGAGGGGTGTAGGGGCTGGAGGGGGTTACAGAGATAGGGATGGTGTCGGGGCTGGAGGGGGTTACAGAGATAGGGAGGGATGTAGGGGCTGGAGGGGGTTACAGAGATAGGGAGGGGTTTGGGGCTGGAGGAGGTTACAGAGATAGGGAGGGGTGTCGGGGCTGGAGGAGGTTACAGAGATAGGGAGGGGTGTAGGGGCTGGAGGAAGTTAGGGAGGGATGGAGGAGCTGGAGGAGGTTACAGAGATAGGGAGGGGTGTCCGGGCTGGAGGAGGTTACAGAGATAGGGAGGGGTGTAGGGGCTGGAGGAAGTTAGGGTGGGATGGAGGAGCTGGAGGAGATTACAGAGATAGGGAGGGGTTTGGGGCTGGAGGGGGTTACAGAGATAGGGAGGGGTTTGGGGCTGGAGGAGGTTACAGAGATAGGGAGGGGTGTAGGGGCTGGAGGAGGTTACAGAGATGGGGAGGGGTGCAGGGGCTGGAGGGGGTTACAGAGATAGGGAGGGGTGTAGGGCTGGAGGAGGTTACAGAGATAGGGAGGGGTGTAGGGGCTGGAGGAGGTTAGGGAGGGATGGAGGAGCTGGAGGAGGTTACAGAGATAGGGAGGGGGTTGGGGCTGGAGGAGGTTAGGGAGGGATGGATGAGCTGGAGGAGGTTACAGAGATAGGGAGGGGTTTGGGGCTGGAGGAGGTTGCAGAGATAGGGAGGGGTTTGGGGCTGGAGGGGGTTACAGAGATAGGGAGGGGTGTCGGGGCTGGAGGGGGTTACAGAGATAGGGAGGGGTGTAGGGGCTGGAGGAGGTTACAGAGATAGGGAGGGGTGTAGGGGCTGGAGGGCGTTACAGAGATAGGGAGTGGTGTAGGGGCTGGAGGTTACAGAGATAGGGAGGGGTGTAGGGGCTGGAGGTTACAGAGATAGGGAGAGGTGTAGGGGCTGGAGGGGGTTACAGAGATAGGGAGGGGTGTCGGGGCTGGGGGGTTTACAGAGGCATAGGGAGGGGTGTAGGGGCTGGAGGGGGTTACAGAGATAGGGAGGGGTGTAGGGGCTGGAGGGGTTACAGAGATAGGGAGGGGTGTAGGGGCTGGAGGGGGTTACAGAGATAGGGAGGGGTGTAGGGGCTGGAGGGGGTTACAGAGATAGGGATGGTGTCGGGGCTGGAGGGGGTTACAGAGATAGGGAGGGATGTAGGGGCTGGAGGGGGTTACAGAGATAGGGAGGGGTTTGGGGCTGGAGGAGGTTACAGAGATAGGGAGGGGTGTCGGGGCTGGAGGAGGTTACAGAGATAGGGAGGGGTGTAGGGGCTGGAGGAAGTTAGGGAGGGATGGAGGAGCTGGAGGAGGTTACAGAGATAGGGAGGGGTGTCCGGGCTGGAGGAGGTTACAGAGATAGGGAGGGGTGTAGGGGCTGGAGGAAGTTAGGGTGGGATGGAGGAGCTGGAGGAGATTACAGAGATAGGGAGGGGTTTGGGGCTGGAGGGGGTTACAGAGATAGGGAGGGGTTTGGGGCTGGAGGAGGTTACAGAGATAGGGAGGGGTGTAGGGGCTGGAGGAGGTTACAGAGATGGGGAGGGGTGCAGGGGCTGGAGGGGGTTACAGAGATAGGGAGGGGTGTAGGGCTGGAGGAGGTTACAGAGATAGGGAGGGGTGTAGGGGCTGGAGGAGGTTAGGGAGGGATGGAGGAGCTGGAGGAGGTTACAGAGATAGGGAGGGGGTTGGGGCTGGAGGAGGTTAGGGAGGGATGGATGAGCTGGAGGAGGTTACAGAGATAGGGAGGGGTTTGGGGCTGGAGGAGGTTGCAGAGATAGGGAGGGGTTTGGGGCTGGAGAGGGTTACAGAGATAGGGAGGGGTATAGGGGCTGGAGGGGGTTACAGAGATAGGGAGGGGTGTCGGGGCTGGAGGGGGTTACAGAGATAGGGAGGGGTGTCGGGGCTGGAGGGGGTTACAGAGATAGGGAGGGGTGTAGGGGCTGGAGGAGGTTACAGAGATAGGGAGGGGTGTAGGGGCTGGAGGGCGTTACAGAGATAGGGAGTGGTGTAGGGGCTGGAGGTTACAGAGATAGGGAGGGGTGTAGGGGCTGGAGGTTACAGAGATAGGGAGAGGTGTAGGGGCTGGAGGGGGTTACAGAGATAGGGAGGGGTGTCGGGGCTGGGGGGTTTACAGAGGCATAGGGAGGGGTGTAGGGGCTGGAGGGGGTTACAGAGATAGGGAGGGGTGTAGGGGCTGGAGGGGTTACAGAGATAGGGAGGGGTGTAGGGGCTGGAGGGGGTTACAGAGATAGGGAGGGGTGTAGGGGCTGGAGGGGGTTACAGAGATAGGGATGGTGTCGGGGCTGGAGGGGGTTACAGAGATAGGGAGGGATGTAGGGGCTGGAGGGGGTTACAGAGATAGGGAGGGGTTTGGGGCTGGAGGAGGTTACAGAGATAGGGAGGGGTGTCGGGGCTGGAGGAGGTTACAGAGATAGGGAGGGGTGTAGGGGCTGGAGGAAGTTAGGGAGGGATGGAGGAGCTGGAGGAGGTTACAGAGATAGGGAGGGGTGTCCGGGCTGGAGGAGGTTACAGAGATAGGGAGGGGTGTAGGGGCTGGAGGAAGTTAGGGTGGGATGGAGGAGCTGGAGGAGATTACAGAGATAGGGAGGGGTTTGGGGCTGGAGGGGGTTACAGAGATAGGGAGGGGTTTGGGGCTGGAGGAGGTTACAGAGATAGGGAGGGGTGTAGGGGCTGAAGGGGGTTACAGAGATAGGGAGGGGTGTAGGGGCTGGAGGAGGTTACAGAGATGGGGAGGGGTGCAGGGGCTGGAGGGGGTTACAGAGATAGGGAGGTGTGTAGGGCTGGAGGAGGTTACAGAGATAGGGAGGGGTGCAGGGGCTGGAGGAGGTTACAGAGATAGGGAGGGGTGCAGGGGCTGGAGGAGGTTACAGAGATAGGGAGGGGTTTGGGGCTGGAGGAGGTTAGGGAGGGATGGAGGAGCTGGAGGAGGTTACAGAGATAGAAACATAGAAACATAGAAATTTACAGGGCAGAAGGAGGCCATTCCGGCCCATCGTGTCTGTGCCGGCCGACAAAGAGCCGCACGGCCCTCGGTCAGCAGGCCTAAAGGTTACATACAAATCCATGAACAATGACGGAAAGGCAAAGAGCACCCAGCCCAACCAGTCTGCCCCACACCTGTGCAACACCCCTTATACTAAAAATATCTGACAGTGCAGCACTCCCTCAGTACTGCCCCTCCGACAGTGCTGTACTCCCTCAGTACCGCCCCTCCGACAGTGCGGCATTCCCTCAGTACTGCCCCTCCGACAGTGCGGCGTTCCCTCAGTACCGCTCCTCTGACAGTGCGGCACTCCCTCAGTACTGCCCCTCCGACAGTGCAGCGTTCCCTCAGAACTGCCCCTCCGACAGTGCGGTGCTCCCTCAGTATTGCTCCTCTGACAGTGCAGTACTCCCTCAGTACTGCCCCTCCGACAGTGCGGCGCTCCCTCAGTACTGCCCCTCCGACAGTGCGGCACTCCCTCAGTACTGCCCCTCCGACAGTGCGGCACTCCCTCAGTACCTCCCCTCCGACAGTGCGGCACTCCCTCAGTACTGACCCTCCGACAGTGCGGCACTCCCTCAGTATTGCCCCTCCGACAGTGCAGCACTCCCTCAGTACTGACCCTCCGACAGTGCGGCACTCCCTCAGTACTGACCCTCCGACAGTGCGGCACTCCCTCAGTATTGCCCCTCCGACAGTGCAGCACTCCCTCAGTACTGACCCTCCGACAGTGCGGCACTCCCTCAGTACTGACCCTCCGACAGTGCGGCACTCCCTCAGTACTGCCCCTCCGACAGTGCAGCGCTCCCTCAGCACTGCCCCTCCAACAGTGCGGCGTTCCCTCAGTACTGCCCCTCCGACAGTGCGGCGCTCCCTCAGTACTAATGTTGGGAATGTCGGCCTAGATTTCTGTGTTCAAGTCTCTGGAGTGGGACTGGAACTCGCAACATTTGAGTCAGAGGGGAGGGAGTGCAGCCCATTGAGCAAAGGCTGGAGGAGATTATTCTCACTGACTCACACTGAAAAAGAGATATTTTATAAATATGTAGGCACAATTCCCACCCAGATTCCGCACGCCAGCTGTGTGTTAAAAATGCATTCATTCTCAAACGATTGCCTTTAAACAGCATCTCCGCAGTGGAAAAACTCCACCCAGAGGGTTTAAATCTCAATGGAAACTCGTGCAACACTGCATCAGTTCCAACTTTGACCGGGACCTGCAGCCTCTCTGGCCTGAGACACTCACCCACCCCCCAGGACTCTCTCCTTGCTCCCAGCTTGGACTGCACCCTCACTATCCCAGCCACCCAGGTCCCAGTCCCTCAGCCTCATCTCACTGACTGCCACTGAGAAATAATCCAGTCAATCCCTGGCCTCCCGGGTCTGCATCAGGAGCCAAAGCCATTAATTAAATATTAATAATCTTAAAGAGAGAGAAAGAGAGAGAGAGAGAGACAAAGGCAGAGAGAGAGAGAGACAGACATAGGCACACACACTGATAGAGATACCGAGACACACGCAGACTCTCGCACACACAGGCACTCACGGGCAAAGGGAGAGACACATACAGAGACAGTCAGAGACACAGATTCTCTCTCTCACTTACACAGAGAGACACACACACATATACAGAGAGAGAGACACACACACATATACAGAGAGAGAGAGACACACACACACATATAGAGAGAGAGACACACACATATACAGAGAGAGACACGCACACATATACAGAGAGAGACACACACATATACAGAGAGAGACACGCACACATATACAGAGAGAGAGAGACACACACACATATACAGAGAGAGACACACACATATACAGAGAGAGAGAGACACACACACATATACAGAGACAGAGAGAGACACACACACATATACAGAGAGAGAGAGACACACACACATATACAGAGAGAGAGACACACACACATATACAGAGAGAGAGACACACATATAGAGAGAGAGTGAGACACACACACATATACAGAGAGAGAGAGAGACATACACACATATACAGAGAGAGAGAGACACATATAGAGAGAGAGTGAGACACACACACATATACAGAGAGACACACACACATATACAGAGAGAGAGAGACACACACACATATACAGAGAGAGAGAGACACATATAGAGAGAGAGTGAGACACACACACATATACAGAGAGAGAGAGAGACAGACACATATACAGAGAGAGAGACACACATATAGAGAGAGAGAGAGACACACACACATATACAGAGAGAGAGAGAGACACACACACATATACAGAGAGAGAGAGAGACACATTTCGAGAGAGACAGATACACACACACATATATATATATATAGAGACAGAGACAGAGAGAGACACAGACACACACACATATAGAGAGAGACACACACATATGCAGAGACAGAGAGACATACACAGAGACACAGACATATACAGAGAGAGCGACACACACACACAAACACACACACATATACAGAGAGAGAGAGACACACACACAGACATATACAGAGAGAAACACACACACACACCCACACAAATACAGAGACGCATACACACACACAGATAAACACACACACAGAGATACATAGACCCATACATACACATACACAAAGATAAACACACACACACTCCCACACAGATACACATACACAAAGATAAACACACACACAGACAGAGAGAGAGATAAACACACACACATACACACAGAGATACAGAGAGAGACACACACACACACACCCACAGATACAGAGACAGCCACACAGAGAGAGACAGAGACACGTACAGAGACACACACAGATGCAGAGACACAAAAAGATGCACACACACACATCACCATCATCATAGGCAGTCCCTCGGAGGCGTGGATGACTTGCTTCCACTCTAAAAGTGAGTTCTCAGGTGACTGATGAGACCAATGCGGGACCTACAGTCTCTGTCACTGGTGGGGCAGATGGTGGTTGAAGGTAAGGGTGGCCTGGTTTGCCACACGCTCCTTCCTCTGTCTGCGCTTGTTTTCTGCATGCTCTCGGTGACGAGACTCGAGGTGCTCAGCGCCCTCCCGGATGCACTTCCTCCACTTAGGATGGACTGGTCTTTGTCCAGGGTCTCCCAGGTGTCGGTGGGGATGTTGCACTTTATCAGGGAGGCTTTGAGGGTGTCCCTGTAATATTTCCTCTGCCCACCTTTGGCTCGCATGCCGTGTCGAAGCTCCGAGTAGAGCGCTTGTTTTGTGAGTCTCGTGTCGGGCATGTGGATGATGTGGCCTGCCCAGCGGAGCTGGTCGAGTGTGGTCAATGCTTCGATGCTGGGGATGTTGGCCTGAGCGAGAACACTAACGTTGGTGCGGAGTCTGCGTTGGTGGTATTTCTCCAGTGTTTTGAGATGTCTGCTGTATATAGTCCATGTCTCTGAGCCATACAGCAGGGCGGGTATTACTACAGCCCTGTACACCATGAGCTTGGTGCCAGATTTGAAGTTCTGGTCTTCAAACACTCTCAAGCGACCGAAGGCTGAGGCAGACACACACAGACATAGGCAGAGAGTCACATACACACAGAGACACACACACACAGGGGCAGAGGGAGGGCAGATAGAGACAGAAACATTCTCTCTCTCTCTCACACACACACACAGTTACAGACACACACCGACACCGCCACCCGCTGGTGGGCGCAGGCACTGCAGGTCCATGGAGTCCTCCACAAACATCGCCACCTTCTGGTGGGCCCCCGCACTGCAGGTCAACATGGAGTCCTCCACACACACCGCCACCTTCTGGTGGGCCCCCACACTGCAGGTCCAAAGGGAGTCATCCACAAACATCGCCACCTTCCGGTGGGACCCCGCACTGCAGGTCCACATGGAGTCCTCCAAATACACCGCCACCAGCTGGTGGGGCTCGACATTGCAGGTCCATGGAGTCCTCCACAAACACCGCCACCTGCTGATGGGCGCCCGCACTGTAGGTCCATGGAGTCCTCCTCAAACATCGCCACTGTCTGCTGGGCGCTGGCACTGCAGGTCCATGGAGTCCTCCATAAACACCGCCACCAGTTGGTGGGCCCACGCAATTTCTGCAGGTATTTTGCTCATCTCTGCAAACTCCGGCTGAGTGTGTGCCTCCACGCCTCCAGCATGAGCTGTTGTTGGAAATAAAAGGTCCCTTGCCAGTCAATCGTCCCTGACTGCCCCTGTGACTGTCCTTGAATGCGTCATTAACAGGGGTTGATGGTCCCATTACTGGCCGCATTGTCCCTTGCAATGGCGTGAATCGCTGTTCAGCTTGTATTGTCTCTGTCGAACTCCCCCTCTGGGTTCGACTACATGTTGGGGCATGCCCGACTGCCCTTGTCTGCCTGGAGAACTGTGTGCTGCTTTAACAATGTTGAATCTCTGTCCCAACCATTCCTTAACACAGTACCTCTCGTCTGTTCTGCTAGTGGCCATGCTCGCGTGGTTTAATTCCCAGTTTCTCGTCGCCATTGATACGTCCTTACTATATAGTATAAATGCACATGAGGCCCATGCTTGAGAGAAGGTCAGTCTGTGACCTGTCCTTTATTCCTTAGCACTCAAGTGATGAAGGTGGGTGGAGCTTCCCCTTTTCTACCTGAAGGTCCAGGTTAGGAGTGTCTCCCACCTAGTGGTCATTGTTCTCACAGTGTACAACTTAGGTCAGATTATACATGGGTTACAATGCTGGTTGAATACATGACAGAAAAACTCCACCCAGAGGGTTTAAATCTCAATGGAAAATCGTGCAACACTGCATCAGTCCCAACTTTGACCGGGACCTGCAGCCTCTCTGGCCTGAGACACTCACCCACCCCCCAGGGTTCTCTCCTTGCTCCCAGCTTGGACTGCACCCTCACTATCCCAGCCACCCAGGTCCCAGTCCCTCAGCCTCATCTCACTGACTGCCACTCAGAAATAATCCAGTCAATCCCCGGCCTCCTGGGTCTACATCAGAAGCCAAAGCCATTAATTAAATATTAATAATCTTAAAGAGAGAGAGAGAGAGAGAGAGACAGACAAAGGCAGAGAGAGAGAGAGAGAGACAGACATAGGCACACACACTGATAGAGATACCGAGACACACGTAGATTATGGAAGAAAGGATCTATGAATCTATGGCTTACGGTAAAGGGAAGGGTTAAATTCTGTTTTTGCTATATTTGAAGAAATAATAGGACTAGAACAACACCCACACTTTTTAGCCTTGAAACTTAAATGACTATCTGGTATTAAAAGGGAGTCTCCTGATATTCTGCTTATCAGACTGTGAACAGGGAGAAACTATGCCAGGACAGATAGAGTGTGTACCTCCCGAGACGACCTTTGTACTCACGGAACTAATGAATAATATTCCTTTTCTATTTCTGTATTCTATTTCTGTATAAAGATAGGGACAATTTGCTTGTACAGGAGAGTTTTCTGCCTTGGTACGGTCCAAGCAGGCTCTCCGAGATATTTCGCTTTTTAAAATAAAATTCTCTCGAAGCACGACTCTGAAAGTCTCCGCCTGAGTTAATTTGAGCTAAATATTTCCTCGACAGATTCTGGCGTAGTCAGGCAGGATCTCTAAAAAAAACAAGATTTAACTTTTAAAGAGAAAAGAGGAATTTTAAGGACCTTCCTAGCTGAAAGGAGGAAGGTGCCTAGGCCGTCCTAGCTGAAAGGGGGACGAGCCGCCGAGATCCCCTGGAGGGGGTGAGGCATTTAAGGTAGCTACCGCAAAGAAGCTAAAATAACAAGAAGGCAAAAGGAGACCCCGAGCTGAGCGGAAGAGAGAACACCAGTGAGCGCTTTGTAAATTATTGTATATTTTGTAGGATTGTCCTAACTCTCATTTCAGAAAAGATCGCGAGACGTTGCACCCGGAAGAATGGGAAACGGCTCTAGTCGAGCCGGGCGCTCGCGCCCAGCTCCTAGAAAAGGAAAGAAGGACGACCTCTCGACTGAAAGAATGAAAGTACATCCGAAGACTGAGAAAAGAATCAGTAAGGTAGTGAAGCAACGAGAGAAGGTAGGAGATCCCATTGTGCCGCCCGGCTCGCCGGCGGACACTGTAATTAAAGAAACAGGAGACGACAGATACGCGGTAATGTTTAGGAGCGATTTGTACGGTTGGTCTGATGGGGATTGGCCATATGGAGGAAGTTTTAAATTGTCCTTAATTGAGGAATGGAGACAGACCACCAAAGATGGGGCGGGGGACGCCACTTGGGATAAAGACTATATGGAGAATTGTTTTAAAATATGGACAGAGGTGGCAAAGAGGCACCAGCCCCCGAAAAATAAAAAGAAAGAGGAGGAGGGTAAGGAAAAGCCCCCTCCTTCTTACAGCCCCCCCGAGTGCCCCGGTTATGACCGCTTCCCCTGTCGGCTTATACCCCCGTCTTCCAACCACCAAGCCGGATGATTGGCAGGAGATTATAGAAATAGTGGCCGCTCAGCTGGATCAGGCCTCTGGGCGATGAGTCCATCCACAAGACCCACCAGAAGATGGGAATGGAGACGGGGGAGCGGGGGGAGGAGTCGAGGATGATGGCACAATCCCTGCCCCAGGAATGAATACCAGGGCAACTGTAAGACAGGCCGATTCCACCATTACCCCCCCGTTACAGGCCTCCCGTGTAATGATCGGAACAACGGCTGTCCTAAAGCCCTGGACACCGGGGGAAGCTCGGGATATGATATCAGCCGCCCCTAATCCTGTTCAGAAGCCAGTAGCCTTTCACAACTGGCTTGAGCAAACCTGTACCATATATAACCCCCTCCCCGGAGATGTGAAATTATTACTGCAGGCAGCATATGGGTCCTCTTGGCAGGGGGTAAAAGATATGTTCCCTATCCCCGCCGGCGAAAACGGAGATTGGCGGGAAGATAATGAGGAAGAAGGAAATGAGTCCCGGGAACATTGGTTGCAGCACAGGGGCAAGGATGCCATACTAAAGGGAGCTAAAAAGCATGGGGATATAGGGGAAGTCACCCGCTGCTTGCAGAAAGCAGAAGAATCGATGATAGATTTTGCAGGCAGATGGAAAAATAAAATCCATCAGTTCTTTAAGGGGATTGAAGAAGAGAAAAGGGAGGATAACAAAGAAAAGGCTGCCCTCTATTGTTGGCAATTGAGTGGCAACTTCTATTCCCCCTTGATACATGAAGTTATACAAAACTTAAAAGCTAAAATTGACTCTAATACTGAAGAATTGATGTATATAATTTTGACAAGCTTTGAGGCAGTTCAGCTTCACTGTACAGCCTGGTGCACTCGACAAAAAGCTGAAACTTACCAGTGTTTGGTACAATCCTTTTTAAATAGAGAAGAAATAGTAGAAGCTACGCCCCGCATTTATTTTGGACCAGAAGGATTGGGGGTAGCCATGGATTTGACACCCTTACCGCAGCAGCGGTATAGAGAAGAGAACTCGACACCCCATCTGACCTTGGCTGTAAAACCGCCAGCGAAACCTAAAGATATGGGTCCGATGATTGTAGGAATAGAAAAAGAAAAACACCAACACGGCTATCAACCTTGGGCAGTAATAAAATTGCAAAATGTTCAGATAGACTTTATCACCCACAACAGGGGGATTCTCCAGTGGAAAGGTAAAAGTCAGGCCTCCACTTTTGAAAAACAGCAACCCCCGGAACAACCAAGCCCTAAGCTGCCAATGGCATTGAATCAAGTATCTTCTGAACTTTGGGCAAAACATAAGAATCATGTTGGGCAAGTACATTCTGCAGTACCCCATCGGGTACAATTGATACTGCCCATACCAAAGGTTAATAGGCCGAATGAATGGAGATTTGTGCAAGATCTGAGAGCTATTAATAAGATAGTAGTCCCTATCACCCCTGTGGTACCGGACACCAACATTATACTATCTGCTATACCACCAACAGCAACTGTCTTTACTGTAATAGATCTGTGTTCAGCTTTTTTCTCCATCCCGTTAAATCAAGAAAGTCAGTATCTGTTTGCTTTCACCCACAAGAAGCAGCAGTACACATGGACCAGGTTGCCCCAAGGATACACCGAAAGCCCCGCAGTATATGCAGCAGCAGTAAAAAGAGACCTTGAAGACTGTTCATTATCAGACCAGTCTGTACTGCTGCAGTGTGCGGACGATTTGCTTGTGGCTTCTAGCCACGGATACAGGTGCATGCAAGATTCCCTGAAACTGTTACAGCACCTATGTGAAAGAGAGCACCGAGTGTCATTACCAAAGTTACAGTTTTGTCAGACTCAAGTCCAGTACCTGGGTTTTCACATATCTCAAGGGCAAAGGCAGCTAGGACCAGAAAGAATTATCGAGAATGGGATGCGGTCCGAAGATCAGCTGCCCTAAATGATGCCCCACCCAAGGTGGAGTGGACCCCAGAGAGAGAGGAGGCATTTAAACAGTTAAAGAAAGCCATTACTAATGCTCCGGCGTTGGGACTTCCAAATTATGGTAAACCTTTTCAGAAATAGCCACCTTACCAAGACCAGATTTGCTCACAGAGCCCATGGACAATCCTGATCTTATTCTCTATACGGATGGATCATCACACAGGCCGTCGGATGATGTGTTTTTGGCAGGCTATGCTATTGTAAATCCCCACGAAACTGTTGAAGCATTCGCCCTGCCTCCCGGAACCTCGGCTCAGGCTGCTGAATTGTTTGCCCTCACTAGAGCTTGTATAATAGCTAAAGATCATACTGCTAATATCTATACTGATTCCAGATATGCATTTGGTGTGGTCCATGATTTTGGACAACTGTGGAAAAACAGAGGCTTTATCACCTCTGGTGGAAAGCATATTAAGCACTCTCAACTGGTGCTTAATCTATTAGACGCCATTCAGTTGCCAAGTAAGGTAGCCGTTATCAAATGTGCAGCTCACACAACCGGTGAGGATGAAGTATCAGTGGGAAATAGGAGGGCTGACAAAGCAGCCAAACAGGCCGCTTCGGCACAGGCAGACTGCCTTCAAGCAGTCGCAGTCTCCCCTCCACAGGTACTTGACATCCAACAACTTAAAACAGCCCAACAACAAGTTACTATGCAAGAAAGAAGAACTTGGGAAAACCAGGGTTGTTTTCTCAAAAACAACATTTGGTATCACCCTGATGGGCGAACTGTTTGCCCTAGATCTCTATTTTTGCCCCTGTCTCGCCTAGCACACGGTCAGGCTCACATGGGCAAAGGAGGGATGATACATGCTATTAATGCACAGTGGTATGCACCAGGAATAACAGTAGTAATTGAGAAAGTTGCTAGGACATGCCAAATTTGTCAACAAAATAACAGAGGTAAAACACCTGCTGGATATGATCATCTACCCCAGCCAAGTATGCCCTTTGAAAATTTGCAACTTGATTTTGTCCACATGCCTCCAGTATCAGGTCTTAAGTACCTATTAGTCATAATAGACATGTTCACAAGATGGGTAGAAGCGTACGCCACTCGGAGAGACGATGCCCGAATAGTAGTAAAAATTGTATAAAATGAGAAACCAGAAAAACCGAAACACTGGTTTGACACCACATGAAGCCTTGTTGGGAAGACCAATGCCTACTGGCGTAAAACCACCACTGGCAGCTGAAAAAATAGCATTAATTTGGAATTATGAAAAATCACTAAAGTATGCTCAGGCCATGTGTGAAATAGCAAGGACTCTGCATGAACAAATAAAGCAGACACAGGTGCCCCGTCGGAAGGAAATATACACCTTTCAGACCTGGAGACCAAGTGTTGGTAAAAACATTAAACAAAGAATCCTTTTCTCCGAGGTGGAAAGGACCATATCAGATAATTCTCACAACACGAACCGCGCTGAAGTTGGAAAAGCAGCCAAACTGGGTGCATGCAACCCGCTGTAAATATTATTTCCCCGACGAATTACAGCCGAAAGAAAAGGCATTGAACCAGGACGAGCTACGGTCGCCCGACTAAGAAAACAGCCATCTTCTCGCTAAAGAACTGTACCTGCTCTTATTTTGTGATCACTCATTGTGTATTTTGGACTTAAAAGTCATTTTAGGAGTAAGGAGAGTCAGACAGGAAGAAGAATTACGTGAAGAAGGAAAAGTATGGAAGGGAGATATGGTATGGGAAAGAAGTAATAGTGCAAGGCAGCAAGGCAATTTTATATACCCAGTAGGCCAAAGTTGTAAAGTAGGGAATTTTACAGCACGATGTGAGGCATGTGGAATGAAGGAAGAAAGAGGGGAATTCCAGTTTATATTGGGGAAAGGGTATCAGTTGTTCATAGAATACCAGGCCGATGTGTGGATGAAGTGTACCAGGAGCACAGGGAAAAACAAGAGATGGGGGTACATAGGAGGGCCAGACGAGAGAAAAGACTTCCTCCTTTATTCATATACAAGTATGGTAGAAGGGCAGCGGATGTTGTGCATGAATAACACCCCGGTGAATGGAGGAGACCCATTCGTGGTAAAATGGTCAGTAAAAGAATCCGGCCACCCAGAAGACCAGGACCCGGGACATCTAAATAGGATACTGACCACTTGCATCCCAGTGGTAAGATTCCCAGGTGTATTAAATCTAACAATACGAATTAAATATCCCCCAAAGAAAGAAGATGGTTGCCACACAAACAGTGTTAAGGTATCTTTTGAAAAAGAAAGACCCAAAGAAATAAACGGGATGTATTAGAGACTGTGTTCGGTGGAGTGGGAGCAGGAATAGGAGCATTGAACTCCATGGATATCGAGATCCTACAAAATAAAATCCAGGCTGTCGGAGGACTGGTAGGGGAAGATATAAAGATCAGAAATGCCTGGGATGAAGGATTACAGCAATTACAGATATCAGGTTACGTCATAAATGAAATGACCTGGGAACAGAATGAAAGGATAGAGAAGGAAATAGAGAACCTAATGAAGGAACAACAGGGAGTAAACAAGTACACCCATTGCCTGTTTAAAGAAATGATCAGACAGCTATTAAGAGCCGAGTTAGAAAGGAAAATATTATCCTTCCATGCTAACACATGGGAAAGGTTGCTGGAAATTAACAAAAGGGATAAGCTTCTTAATTTAACCATTAACCCTCAAAAAAGATATACCAGTTGTAATTCAAAAGGATGTAACGTTACTGGAGACATAGTAAGTAAGACACGAAAATAAATTTGGTGTCAGTTCCAAGTAATGCCCCAGCTGTTTGGACAGAACTTCTGGTACCCAGAATTTAAAGGAGATTGGGTCGATGAGAAGAATATGACACATCACCAGAGGGGATGTGCTAGGTGGCCATTCGGAATGGTATGTCCCTATCAGACCGCCATACACGAACCATGCTCACTGCAGCACTCCATTGGAGTATGTAAATGGGAATTAAAGCCAACAAATGTCACTGATATTACGGAAATAGGACAGAATGAGGTCTGTGTGACAGGAAATAAACCTGTCTATCTGGATGGAATTTTGTATAAGCCCCCCATTAATAAATGCGTGAGAAGAGTCTACACCCTGTATGACCCTGAAGTAAAAAGAACTTATACCTTTGGGCAATGGCAAAATGTAGAAAAATATCTGTCTATGCACAAGATTGAACCCTTACCCCCTGTAATTAATTTGACCAGACTGCACAATTTGATTCGGAATGACAAGAAAATTGAGGAAGCTCTGTCAAAGCAAGGCAGAGACATCCACGAATTTAGAGTCGAAATGAGTTACAAGAAGGGGCAACTAGTGAGAATCGCAGACGAAGTCACCTCTTTGACAGTACACCACTGGTGGGATGTGTCTACCGGATGGTCCCCAAAAGCTACAGCAGTACTGAAGCTTGCTATACACCCCATAGTAATCGTAGGTGTGGTTATGCTTGTATTATTGATAATCCTTTGCGGAATGTGGATAAAATAAAAAAATGTAATTAGTCAAGTAATAGGCCTGATCTCCGAAATAGAAAGGAAAAGTGTGTGCATGAAAGGAAGGTTAAGTCGCTTAGAGGAAAAGGTTGATGAAGACGAATATCTCAAAATGCGACCCTATCCTGAAGGGTATGAACCCCCTGTTGAGCAAGAAGAGAATATAGGAAATTGTGTTGATCTGAAAATTTAAAAAAAAGATCAACAAGGAGGGAATTGTGGAAGAAAGGATCTATGAATCTATGCCTTACGGTAAAGGGAAGGGTTAAATTCTGTTTTTGCTATATTTGAAGAAATAATAGGACTAGAACAACACCCACACTTTTTAGCCTTGAAACTTAGAAATGTAATTAAATGACTATCTGGTATTAAAAGGGAGTCTCCTGATATTCTGCATATCAGACTGTGAACAGGGAGAAAGTTCATGGCACCGTGGCTGGCTCTGTTGCACAGGAGGGCAGGAAAAAGAGTGGGTGAGCGATAGTGATAGGGGATTCAATTGTGAGGGGAATAGATAGGTGTTTCTGCGGCCGCAACCGAGACTCCAGGATGGTATGTTGCCTCCCTGGTGCAAGGGTCAAGGATGTCTCGGAGCGGGTGCAGGACATTCTAAAAAGGGAGGGAGAACAGCCAGTTGTCGTGGTGCACGTTGGTACCAATGACATAGGTAAAAAAAGGGATGAGTTCCTACGAAATGAATTTAAGGAGCTAGGAGCTAAATTAAAAAGTAGGACCTCAAAAGTAGTAATCTCGGGATTGCTACCAGTGCCACGTGCTAATCAGAGTAGGAATCGCAGGATAGCTCAGATGAATACGTGGCTTGAGCAATGGTGCAGCAGGGAGGGATTCAAATTCCTGGGGCATTGGAACCGGTTCTGGGAGAGGTGGGACCAGTACAAACCAGACGGTCTGCACCTGGGCAGGACCAGAACCAATGTCCGAGGGGGAGTGTTTGCTAGTGCTGTTGGGGAGGAGTTAAACTAATATGGCAGGGGGATGGGAACCAATGCAGGGAGATAGAGGGAAACAAAAAGGAGGCAAAAACAAAAGACAGAAAGGAGATGAGGAAAAGTGGAGGGCAGAGAAACCCAAGGCAAAGAACAAAAAGGGCCATTGTACAGCAAAATTCTAAAAGGACAGAGGGTGTTAAAAAAACAAGCCTAAAGGCTTTGTGTCTTAATGCAAGGAGTATCCGCAATAAGGTGGATGAATTAACTGTGCAAATAGATGTTAACAAATATGATGTGATTGGGATTACGGAGACGTGGCTCCAGGATGAGCAGGGCTGGGAACTCAACATCCAGGGGTATTCAACATTCAGGAAGGATAGAATAAAAGGAAAAGGAGGTGGGGTAGCATTGCTGGTTAAGGAGGAGATTAAGGCAATAGTTAGGAAGGACATTAGCTTGGATGATGTGGAATCTATATGGGTAGAGCTGCAGAACACCAAAGGGCAAAAAACGTTAGTGGGAGTTGTGTACAGACCTCCAAACAGTAGTAGTGATGTTGGGGAGGGCATCAAACAGGAAATTAGGGGTGCGTGCAATAAAGGTGCAGCAGTTATAATGGGTGACTTTAATATGCACATAGATTGGGCTAACCAAACTGGAAGCAATACGGTGGAGGAGGATTTTCTGGAGTGCATAAGGGATGGTTTTTTAGACCAATATGTCGAGGAACCAACTAGGGGGGAGGCCATCTTAGACTGGGTGTTATGTAATGAGAAAGGATTAATTAGCAATCTCGTTGTGCGAGGCCCCTTGGGGAAGAGTGACCATAATATGGTGGAATTCTGCATTAGGATGGAGAATGAAACAGTTAATTCAGAGACCATGGTCCAGAACTTAAAGAAGGCTAACTTTGAAGGTATGAGGCGTGAATTGGCTGAGATGGATTGGCGAATGATACTTAAGGGGTTGACTGTGGATGGGCAATGGCAGACATTTAGAGACCGCATGGATGAACTACAACAATTGTACATTCCTGTCTGGCATAGAAATAAAAAAGGGAAGGTGGCTCAACCGTGGCTATCAAGGGAAATCAGGGATAGTATTAAAGCCAAGGAAGTGGCATACAAATTGGCCAGAAATAGCAGCGAACCTGGGGACTGGGAGAAATTTAGAACTCAGCAGAGGAGGACAAAGGGTTTGATTAGGGCAGGGAAAATGGAGTATGAGAAGAAGCTTGCAGGGAACATTAAGACGGATTGCAAAAGTTTCTATAGATATGTAAAGAGAAAAAGGTTAGTAAAGACAAACGTAGGTCCCCTGCAGTCAGAATCAGGGGAAGTCATAACGGGGAACAAAGAAATGGCGGACCAATTGAACAAGTACTTTGGTTCGGTATTCACGAAGGAGGACACGAACAACCTTCCGGTTATAAAAGGGGTCGGGGGGTCTAGTAAGGAGGAGGAACTGAGGGAAATCCTTATTAGCCGGGAAATTGTGTTGGGGAAATTGATGGGATTGAAGGCCGATAAATCCCCAGGGCCTGATGGACTGCATCCCAGAGTACTTAAGGAGGTGGCCTTGGAAATAGTGGATGCGTTGACAGTCATTTTCCAACATTCCATTGACTCTGGATCAGTTCCTATGGAGTGGAGGGTAGCCAATGTAACCCCACTTTTTAAAAAAGGAGGGAGAGAGAAAACAGGGAATTATAGACCGGTCAGCCTGACATTGGTAGTGGGTAAAATGATGGAATCAATTATTAAGGATGTCATAGCAGTGCATTTGGAAAGAGGTGACATGATAGGTCCAAGTCAGCATGGATTTGTGAAAGGGAAATCATGTTTGACAAATCTTCTGGAATTTTTTGAGGATGTTTCCAGTAGAGTGGATAAGGGAGAACCAGTTGATGTGGTATATTTGGACTTTCAGAAGGCGTTCGACAAGGTCCCACACAAGAGATTGATGTGCAAAGTTAGAGCACATGGGATTGGGGGTAGTGTACTGACATGGATTGAGAACTGGTTGTCAGACAGGAAGCAAAGAGTAGGAGTAAATGGGTACTTTTCAGAATGGCAGGCAGTGACTAGTGGGGTACCGCAAGGTTCTGTGCTGGGGCCCCAGCTGTTTACACTGTACATTAATGATTTAGATGAGGGGATTAAATGTAGTATCTCCAAATTTGCGGATGACACTAAGTTGGGTGGCAGTGTGAGCTGCGAGGAGGATGCTGTGAGGCTGCAGAGCGACTTGGATAGGTTAGGTGAGTGGGCAAATGCATGGCAGATGAAGTATAATGTGGATAAATGTGAGGTTATCCACTTTGGTGGTAAAAACAGAGGGACAGACTATTATCTGAATGGTGACCGATTAGGAAAAGGGGAGGTGCAAAGAGACCTGGGTGTCATGGTACATCAGTCATTGAAGGTTGGCATGCAGGTGCAGCAGGCGGTTAAGAAAGCAAATGGCATGTTGGCCTTCATAGCAAGGGGATTTGAGTACAGGGGCAGGGAGGTGTTGCTACAGTTGTACAGGGCATTGGTGAGGCCACACCTGGAGTATTGTGTACAGTTTTGGTCTCCTAACCTGAGGAAGGACATTCTTGCTATTGAGGGAGTGCAGCAAAGGTTCACCAGACTGATTCCCGGGATGGCGGGACTGACCTATCAAGAAAGACTGGATCAACTGGGCTTGTATTCACTGGAGTTCAGAAGAATGAGAGGGGACCTCATAGAAACATATAAAATTCTGACGGGGTTAGACAGGTTAGATGCAGGAAGAATGTTCCCAATGTTGGGGAAGTCCAGAACCAGAGGTCACAGTCTAAGGATAAGGGGTAAGCCATTTAGGACCGAGATGCGGAGGAACTTCTTCACCCAGAGAGTGGTGAACCTGTGGAATTCTCTACCACAGAAAGTTGTTGAGGCCAATTCACTAAATATATTCAAAAAGGAGTTAGATGAAGTCCTTACTGCTAGGGGGATCAAGGGGTATGGCGAGAAAGCAGGAATGGGGTACTGAAGTTGAATGTTCAGCCATGAACTCATTGAATGGCGGTGCAGGCTAGAAGGGCCGAATGGCCTACTCCTGCACCTATTTTCTATGTTTCTATATGTTTCTAAACTATGCCAGGACAGATAGAGTGTGTACCTCCCGAGACGACCTTTGTACTCACGGAACTAATGAATAAGATTCCTTTTCTATTTCTGTATTCTATTTCTGTATAAAGATAGGGACAATTTGCTTGTACAACAGAGTTTTCTGCCTTGGTACAGTCCAAGCAGGCTCTCCGAGATATCTCGCTTTTTAAAATAAAATTCTCTCGAAGCACGACTCTGAAAGTCTCCGCCTGAGTTAATTTAAGCTAAATATTTCCTCGACACAGACTCTCGCACACACATGCACTCACGGGCAAAGGGAGAGACACATAAAGAGACAGTCAGAGACACAGATTCTCTCTCTCGCTTACACAGAGAGACACACACACATATACAGAGAGAGAGACACACACACATATTCAGAGACAGAGAGAGAGACACACACACACATATACAGAGAGAGACACATACACATATACAGAGACAGAGAGAGACACACACACATATACAGAGAAAGAGAGAGACACACACACATAAAAAGAGAGACACACACACACACACACATATACAGAGACAGAGAGAGAGAGACACACACACACACAGACACACACACACATATAGAGAGAGAGAGAGACACACACACAGAGACACACACATATACAGAGAGAAAGCCACACAAACACACACACATATACAGAGAGAGAGAGATACACACACACAGAGACACACACACATATACAGAGACACACACACATACCCACACAGATACCGAGACACATACACACACAGACTCTCGCATACACGTGCACTCGTGGGCGAAGGGAGAGACACATAAAGAGACAGAGACACAGATTCTCTCTCTTTCTCACACAGAGAGACACACACACATATAGAGAGAGAGACACACACACACACACCCACACAGATACAAAGACGCATACACACACACACAGATAAACACACACACAGATACAGAGATACACCCCCACACACACACAGATAGAGACACCCACACAGAAAGAGATAGAGACACGTACAGACACGCACAGATGCAGAGAGACACACACACACAGATACAGAGACGCATACACACACACACACCCACCCACCCACACACAGATACAGAGACACCCACACAGAGAGAGACAGAGACACGTACAGTGACACACACACATGCAGAGACACAAAAAGATGCACACACCCATCATCATCATCATAGGCAGTCCCTCGGAGGCGAGGATGACTTGCTTCCATTCTAAAAGTGAGTTCTCAGGTGACTGATGAGACCAATGCGGGACCTACAGACTCTGGCTCCAAGTTTCCACATGCGGCAAAACAGGTGCCCCTCCGAGCTGGGCGCCCGTTTTTCGCGCCGAAAACGGCGCCTAAAAAAAACCGCGGTATTCTCGAGCGCCTTGCAGCCCAATGTCTGCTTGGCGCGGCGCACGGGAGGCGGAGCCTACCACTCGCACCGATTTTGTAAGTGGGAGGGGGCGGGTACTATTTAAATGAGTTTTTTTCGTGCCGGCAACCCTGCGCGTGCGCGTTGGAGCATTCGCACATGCTCAGTCTGAAGTAATGGCACTCGGCCATTTTTGAAAGTGCTGCAGAAAACATGAGGATTTGTTTCTTGGACCCCTGCAAAGGCTTGAATTTTAATTTTCTTGATATTTCTGTGTGTGAGGGAGTGCTTTTAGCAGCACTGCTGAATAAATCACCTACTGATCTTATAGTGTAAATGCTCTCACATTTTTTTGTATCTTATTTAATTTTGCACCTAAAAAGTGATCCTGAAGTTTAAGTGTTCTTCAGAGTGTAAGATTTTTCACAATGAAACTGTTTTGTAAGTTTTGTTACTTTACAACTTATAAGGGATCTTATGGTTTTTAAGTGATCTTATAGTGTAAATGCTCTCACATTCTGTAAATTATTTAATTTTGCATCTAAAAAGTGATCTTGAAGTGTAAGTGATCTTAGAGTGCAAAATTTTTCACATAGAAAGTGTTTTGTAACTTTTGTAACTGTACAAGTTTATAAGTGATCTTAAAGTTTTTAAGTGATCTTCAAGAGTCATATTAAAAAGTATAGTTTGATACAACAAATATTTTATTAGAGTGACGTTAACTTTTCAATAAAATATTTTTTCATTAAAACTGTTTCATGTTCCATTAACACAACACAACGTAGGAACAACTGCAAACCATTGCATAATACGTGGTGTTGACAATGCAGCACCCATTCTGCAAATTTAAATATAAAACTGTCGATGTGGCTGCCTCTCCCTGTCCAAATGGCCTCAGTCCCCCTCACAGCTCGAAGGCTGCTGCTGTATCTTCGGCTGCGGCCAGCCACTGACGCTGTCCCTAAAGCCCCTCCCATCGGGACCGACGCCACACCACACCGTTGTCTGAAAGGCCTGCAGCTCAACTTTCACACAGGTAGGAACATGGTTTATTTAATCTTTTCTTTGCTTATAAATTTTTATTCAGATTGGATTTATTTGTATAATATTTGTATAAGTATAACTAAGGATTGATTGTAGAATTTAATGAGTTCCCTCCCCACCCCCCACCTCGTTCCAGACGCCTAATTTGTAACCTGCGCCTGATTTTTTAATGTGTAGACAAGGTTTTTTCAAGCGTACAAAAATCTTCACTTACTCCATTCTAAGTTAGTTTGGAGTACGTTTTCACTGTGGAAACTTTCAAATCAGGCGTCAGTGGCCGGACACGCCCCCTTTTGAAAAAAAAATTCTGTTCCAAAGTGAAACTGTTCTACCTGACTAGAACTGCAGAAAACTTAAATGTGGAGAATTCCGATTTCTAAGATACTCTGTTCTCCACCAGTTGCTCCTAAAAATCAGGAGCAAATCATGTGGAAACTTGGGGCCTCTGTCACTGGTGGGGCAGATGGTGGTTGAAGGTAAGGGTGGCCTGGTTTGCCACACGCTCCTTCCTCTGTCTGCGCTTGTTTTCTGCATGCTCTCGGTGACGAGACTCGAGGTGCTCAGCGCCCTCCCGGATGCACTTCCTCCACATAGGACGGACTGGTCTTTGGCCAGGGTCTCCCAGGTGTCGGTGGGGATGTTGCACTTTATCAGGGAGGCTTTGAGGGTGTCCCTGTAATATTTCCTCTGCCCACCTGGGGCTCGCATGCCGTGTCGAAGCTCCGAGTAGAGCGCTTGTTTTGTGAGTCTCTTGTCGGGCATGCGGATGATGTGGCCTGCCCAGCGGAGCTGGTCGAGTGTGGTCAATGCTTCGATGCTGGGGATGTTGGCCTGAGCGAGAACACTAACGTTGGTGCGGAGTCTGCGTTGGTGGTATTTCTCCAGTGTTTTGAGATGTCTGCTGTATATAGTCCATGTCTCTGAGCCATACAGCAGGGCGGGTATTACTGCAGCCCTGTAGACCATGAGCTTGGTGCCAGATTTGAAGTCCTGGTCTTCAAACACTCTCAAGCGACCGAAGGCTGAGGCAGACACACACAGACATAGGCAGAGAGTCACATACACACAGAGACACACACACACAGGGGCAGAGGGAGGGCAGATAGAGACAGAAACATTCTCTCTCTCTCACACACACACACAGTTACAGACACACACCGACACCGCCACCCGCTGGTGGGTGCAGGCACTGCAGGTCCACAGGGAGTTCTCCACACACACCACCACCCGCTGGTGGGCGCAGGCACTGCAGGTCCACAGGGAGTTCTCCACACACACCGCCACTGGCTGGTGGGCTCCAACATTGCAGGTCCATGGAGTCCTCCACAAACATCGCCACCTTCTGCTGGGTGCCGGCACTGCAGGTCCATGGAGTCCTCCAAAAGCACCGCCACTGCCTGGTGGGCCCTCGAATTGCAGGTACTCAGGGAGTCCTCCGCACACACCGCCCCTGGCTGGTGAGTGCCCGGAGTGCAGGTCCATGGAGTCCTCCACAAACAGAGCCACCGTCTGGTGGGTCCCCGCATTGCAGGTACTCAGGGAGTCCTCCACACACACCGCCACTGGCTGGTGCGCCCCCGCACTGCAGGTCCATGGAGTCCTCCAGCGCCACCGCCACCGTCTGGTGGGCCCCGCACTGCAGGTCCATGGAGTCCTCCAAAAACACCGCCACTGGCTGGTGCGCCCCCGCACTGCAGGTACACAGGGAGTCCTCCACAAACACCGTCACCAGCTGGTGGGCCCACGCAATGCGCGGCCCTGGACAATGCGGACCATTTCCCAGACCTCGGGAGCCTCTTACCAACAAGAGCAGACATTGACGGCCTCCAGTGCAGCCTTCGGTCGCCTTCGGAAACATAGAAACATAGAAAATAGGTGCAGGAGTCGGCTATTCGGCCCTTCGAGCCTGCACCACCATTCAATAAGATCATGGCTGATCATTCCCTCAGTACCCCTTTCCTGCTTTCTCTCCATACCCCTTGATCCCTTTAGCCGTAAGGGCCACATCTAATTCCCTTTTGAATATATCCAATGAACAGGCCTCAACAACTCTCTGCGGTAGAGAATTCCACAGGTTCACAATTCTGTCAGTGAAGAAGTTTCTTCTCGTCTCGGTCCTAAATGGCTTACCCCTTATCCTTAGACTGTGACCCCTGGTTCTGGACTTCCCCAACATCGGGAACATTCTTCCTGCATCTAAATTGTCCAATCCCGTCAGAATTTTATATGTTTCTATGGGAGCCTCTATGAAATGCCCTCCTTGCAGGCTGTAAACTTCGCTATGATTCTATGACAGCATTGTATAACATATTTAGAAACGATAAAGAGGGGGAAAGGGCAGGTGAAGTCGCTGTACTGATTAGGGACAACGTAATGGCAGTCGGAAAAAGTGACGCAGCTTTCAGCAAGACAGAAATGTTGTTGTTGTAATTCTATGTAGTTCCAGCAGAGGGGGCTGGTTGTCCACCAGTTCCAGTCGAGGATGTTGGCACACAAGAACACAAGAATTAGGAGCAGGAGTCGGTCATATGGCTCCTTGAGCCTGCTCCGCCATTCGATAAGATCATGGCTGATCTTCTACCTCAATTCCACTTCCCTGCTCGATCCCCATATCCCTCGATTTCCTCAAAACAGTGCCGGGACCTCTGCACATGCGTGCTACAGTCGGCACGCAAGTGCAGTAGCTCCAGGCGCCGAACTGTGTGGGAGGGGCCCGAAGCACGCAGCCCCTAGCCCTGGCCCAATGGCCTCACTGGGGCTGCATGAATAAGGCTCCTCCCACGGCCAGCTCCTGCTCCCCGCCCCCGACAAGACCCGACACCCACTCGCCCCCCCCCCCCACCCGCCGACCAGACCCGACAACTGAGACCCGCTCCCCCCCCCCCGACCCCCGCCCCGACCCGAGACCCGCTCCCCCCCCCCCCGACCCCCGCGCCGACCTGACACCCGCTCTCCCCCCCCCCCCCGACCCAACACTCGCTCTCCCCCCCCCCCCGACCCAACACTCGCTCTCCCCCCCCCCCCGACCCAACACTCGCTCTCCCCCCCCCCGACCCAACACTCGCTCTCCCCCCCCCCCTGACCCAACACTCGCTCTCCCCCCCCCCCCGGACCCAACACTCGCTCTCCCCCCCCCCCTGACCCGACACCCGCTTCTCTCTCCCTCTCTCTCTCTCTCTCTCTCTCCCTCCCCCTCTCTCTCTCTCTCTCTCCCTCTCTCTCTCTCCCTCCCTCTCTCTCTCTCTCTCTCTCCCTCTCTCTCTCTCAGCGGCACGAACGCTGCAGAATTCTCCCTGGCTGAAGCACTTTCACACAGGTAGGAAGATGGTTTATTTAATCTATTCGTGGCTTATAAATGTTTATTCAGGTTGGATTTATTTGTATAATATTTGTAGAAGTATAAATAAGGATTTATTGTAGAATTTAATGAGTTCCCTTCCCCCCCACCTCGTTCTGGACGCCTAATTTGTAACCTGCGCCTGATTTTTTAATGTGTAGAACAGGTTTTTTCAGTTGTACAAAAATCTTCACTTGCTCCATTCTACTTTAGTTTGGAGTACGTTTTCACTGTGGAAACTTTCAAATCAGGCGCCAGTGGCCGGACACGCCCCCTTTTGAAGAAAAAATTCTGTTCTAAACTAGAACTGTTCTACCTGACTAGAACTGCAGAAAAAAAAATGTGGAGAATTGCGATTTCTAAAATAGTCCGTTCTCCACCAGTTGCTCCTAAAAATCAGGCGTGAATCATGTGGAAACTTGGGCCCATAGAAACATAGACAATAGGTGCAGGAGTCGGCCATTAGTCCCTTGGACCCTGCACCACCATTCAATAAGATCACGGCTGATCATTCACCTCAGTACCCCTTTCCTGCTTTCTCTCCATACCCCTTGATCCCTTTAACCGCAAGGGCCACATCTAACTCCCTCTTGAATATATCCAATGAACTGGCATCAACAACGCTCTGCGGTCGGGAATTCCACAGGTTAACAACTCTCTGAGTGAAGAAGTTTCTCCTCATCTCAGTACTAAATGGCCGACCCGTTATCCTAAGACTGTACCCCTGGTTTTGGACTTCCCCATCATCGGGAACATTCTTCCCACATCTAACCTGTCCAGTCCCGTCAGAATCTTGTAAGTTTCTATGAGATCCCCTCTCATCCTTCTAAACTCCAGTGTATAAAGGCCCAGTTGATCTAGTCTCTCCTCATATGTCAGTCCCGCTATCCCGGGAATCAGTCTGGTGAACCTTCGCTGCACTCCCTCAATAGCAAGAACGTCCCACACAAGAGATAAATGTGCAAAGTTAAAGCACATGGTGTGCGGGTAGTGTGCTGATGTGGATTGAGAACTGGTTGTCAGATAGGAAGCAAAGAGTAGGAGTAAATGGGTACTCTTCAGAATGGCAGGCAGTGACTAGTGGGGTACCGCAAGGTTCTGTGCTGGGGCCCCAGCTATTTACACTGTACATTAATGATTTAGACGAGGGGATTAAATGTAGCATCTCCAAATTTGCGGATGACACTAAGTTGGGTGGCAGTGTGAGCTGCGAGGAGGATGCTATGAGGCTACAGAGTGACTTGGATAGGTTAGGTGAGTGGGCAAAAGCATGGCAGATGAAGTATAATGTGGATAAATGTGAGGTTATCCACTTTGCTGACAAAAACAGAGAGACAGATTATTATCTGAATGGTGACAGATTAGGAAAAGGGGAGGTGCAACGAGGTGTCATGGTACATCAGTCATTGAAGGTTGGCATGCAGGTACAGCAGGCGGTGAAGAACGTAAATGGCATGTTGGCCTTCATAGTGAGGGGATTTGAGTACAGGGGCAGGGAGGTGTTACTACAGTTGTACAGGGCCTTGGTGAGGCCACACTTGGAGTATTGTGTACAGCTTTGGTCTCCTAACTTGAGGAAGGATGTTCTTGCTATTGAGGGAGTGCAGCGAAGGTTCACCAGACTGATTCCCGGGATGGCAGGACTGACATATCAAGAAAGACTGGATCAACTGGGCTTGTATTCACTGGAGTTCAGAAGAACGTTTAAAATTCTGACGGGTTTAGATAGGTTAGGTGCAGGAAGAATGTTCCCGATGTTGGGGAATTCCAGAACCAGGGGACACAGTCTAAGGATAAGGGGTAAGCCATTTAGGACCGAGATGAGGAGAAACTTCTTCACCCAGAGAGTTGTTAACCTGTGGAATTCTCTACCACAGAAAGTTGTTGAGGCCAGTTCACTAAATATATTCAAAAAGGAGTTCGATGTAGTCCTTACGACTCGGGGGATCAAGGGGTATGGCGAGAAAGCAGGAATGGGGTACTGTAGTTGCATGTTCAGCCATGAACTCATTGAATGGCGGTGCAGGCTCGAAGGGCCGAATGGCCTACTCCTGCACCTATTTTCTATGTTTCTATGTCCTTCCTCAGATTAGGAGACTGAAACTGAGCACAATATTCCAGGTGAGGCCTCACTAAGGCCCTGTACAATTCCAGTAAGATCTCCCTTCTCCTGTACTCAAATCCCCTTGCTATGAAGGCCAACATACCATTTGCCTTCTTCACCGCCTGCTGTAACTGCATGCCAACTTTCAATGCCACTAATTTGAGGAAGTGCATCCGGGAGGGCGCTGAGCACCTCGAGTCTCGTCGTCAGAGCATGCGGAAATCAAGCGCAGGCAGCGGAAGGAGCGTGCGGCAAACCAGTCCCACCCTTCCCTCAACGGCTATCTGTCCCACCTGTGACAGGGACTCATAGGTAGTCCTTCGGAATCGAGGAAGACTTGCTTCCACTCCCAAAGTGAGTTCTTTGATGGCTGAACAGTCCGATACGAGAGCCACAGACCCTGTTACAGGTGGGACAGACATTGGTCAGGGGAAGGGGTGGGTAGGTTTGCTGCGCGCTCCTTCCGCTGCCTGCGCCTGGCCTCTTCATGCTCCTTGCGTCGAGACTCGAAGAGCTCAACACCCTTGAGGTGCCTTCTGTACATCGTCCATGCCTCAGACCCATACAGGAGGGCGGGTATTACTACAGCCCTGTAGACCATGAGTTTGGTGGTAGATTTGAGGGCCTGGTCTTCAAACACACTTTTCCGCAGATGGCCGAGGGTTGCACTGGTGCACTGGAGGCGATGCAGAATCTCCGCATCAATGTCTGCCTTTGTTGATAAGAGGCTCCCGAGGTATGGGAAATGGTCCACGTTGTCCAGGGCCACGCCGTGGATCTTGATGATTGGAGGACAGTGCTGTGCAGCGATGACAGGCTGGTGAAGGACCTTTGTCTTATGGATGTTAAGCGTAAGGCCCATGCTTTCATATGCCTCAGTGAATACATTGACGATATCCTGGAGTTCAGTCTCTGAATGTGCACAGATGCAAGCATCGCCCGCATACTGCAGCTCAATGCCAGAGGTTGGAGTGATCCTGGAGGCGGTGTAGGTTAAACAGCTTCCCACTGGTTCTGTCGTTTAATTCCACTCCAGCGGGGAGCTTGTGTATTGTGAGGTGGAGCATGGCGGTGAGGAAGATTGAGAAGAGGGTTGGAGCGATAACGCAGCCCTGTTTGACCCCGGTCCGGACGTGAATTGGGTCTGTAATGGATCCGTTGGTAAGGATCACGGCCTGCTTGTCATTGTGAGCGTCCTTTTCATTAGCAGCTCTGCGGGTGGAACCCCTGTGAGCGAGTGTGGTCGGGATCTATAGGCCAACAGGAGGCGTGATCAGCGTCTTTGTATGGAACCCCCTTGGATTCTGAGCATCCCCTGTTTGATTACCTGCACTGCTCGTTCTGCCTTGCCGTTTGAGGCCGGCTTGAACGGTGCCGTTCTGACATGGTTAATTCCATTGCCTGCCATGAAGTCCTGGAATTCAGTACTTGTGAAGCACGGGCCATTGTCGCTGACCAAGATGTCCGGTAGACCGTGGGCGGCGAACATTGCCCGTAGACTTTCTACCGTGGCAGAGGATGTGCTTGAATTTAAAATGTCACACTCGATCCATTTGGAGTAGGCGTCTACTACAACCAAAAACATTTTTCCCATGAAAGGACCAGCGTAGTCCACATGGATGCGTAACCAAGGCTTGACGGGCCATGGCCAGGGGCTAAGGGGGGCTTCCCTGGGCGCATGGCCCAGCTGGGCACACGTGTTGCACCTGCGAACACAAAGTTCCAGATCTGCGTCTATCCCTGGCCACCAAACGTGTGACCTGGCAATTGCCTTCATCTTGACAATGCCCGGGTGCTCATTGTGGAGTTCTCTGATGAACACCTCTCTGCCCATCTGGGGCATGACTACACGGTTTCCCCACAGTAGGCAATCGGCCTGAATCGAGAGTTCATCCCTGCGCCTGTGAAATGGTTTAAATTCCTCAGTCCATTGGCTGCCCAGTCCCCATTCAGGACACATTTCTTGACTAGAGACAATAGCGGGTCTCTATTTGTCCAGACTTTAATCTGACGGGCTGTCACAGGTGAGCCTTCGCTTCCGAAAGCTTCAACAGCCATGACCATCTCAGCATCATGCTCGGTAGCCCCCTCAGTGGTGGCTAGTGGGAGCCTGCTGAGTGCATCGGCGCAGTTTTCAGTGCCCGGTCTGTGCCGAATTGTGTAGTCATAGGCGGCTAACGTGAGTGCCCACCTCTGTATGCGGGCCGATGTGTTTGCATTTATGGCCTTGTTGTCGGCCAAAAGGGACGTTAGGGGTTTGTGATCTGTCTGCAGCTCAAATTTCCTGCCAAACAGGTACTGGTGCATTTTCTTTACTGCATATACACATGCGAGCGCCTCCTTTTCTACCATCCCGTAGCCCCTTTCTGCCTGGGACAGACTTCTGGAGGCATAAGCTACCGGCTGCAACTGACCCTTGGCATTGACATGCTGCAACACACACCCGACACCATAGGACGACGCATCGCACGTTAACACAAGTTTCTTACATGGGTCGTATAGTGTTAACAGAGTGTTGGAACATAACAAGTTGCGTGCTCTATTAAAAGCCCTTTCCTGGCTGTCCCCCCCGACCCATTCGCGACCTTTGCGTAGGAGCACGTGTAACGGCTCTAACAGCGTGCTCAATTTGGGAAGAAAGTTACCAAAATAGTTCAGGAGCCCCAGGAACGAACGCAGCTCCGTCGTGTTACAGGGTCTGGGTGCTCTCTGGATCGCTTCCGTCTTGGACGCAGTCGGGCTGATCCCGTCTGCTGCTACCCTCATCCCCAGGAATTCTACCTCTGGAGCTAGGAAGATGCACTTCGCCCTTTTCAGTCGCAGCCCTACCCGGTCCAGTCTGCGTAGCACCTCCTCCAGGTTGTGGAGGTGTTCTTCAGTATCGTAACCCGTAATGAGGATGTCGTCCTGAAAAACCACCGTCCCTGGAATCGACTTGAGGAGGCTTTCCATATTTCGTTGGAAGATCGCGGCGGCCGAACGAATCCCGAACGGACATCTGTTGTACTCAAACAACCCCTTGTGTGTCGTGATGGTGGTCAGCTTCTTCAACTCACTCGCCAGCTCCTGGGTCATGTAAGCTGAGGTCAGGTCCAATTTTGAAAAAGTTTGCCACCGGATAGCGTCGCAAAGAGACCCTCCGCTCTCGGTAGCGGGTACTGGTCTTGGAGTTACACCTGATTGATGGTGGCCTTGTAATCACCACATATCCTGACCGACCCATCCGCCTTGAGCACCGGCACAATCGGGCTCGCCCAGTCACTGAATTCGACTGGCGAGATGATGCCTTCCCTCAGCAGGCGGTCCAATTCGCCTTCTATCTTTTCCCGCATCACGTACGGCACCGCTCTGGCCTTGTGGTGTACTGGCCTGGCGTCCGTGTTTATGTGAATCACTACCTTGGCCCCCATGAAAGTGCCGATGCCGGGTTGAAATAATGGGCCCAAGTTTCCACATGATTCGCGCCTGATTTTTAGGAGCAACTGGTGGAGAACGGACTATTTTAGAAATCGCAATTCGCCACATTTTTTTTTCTGCAGTTCTAGTCAGGTAGAACAGTTCTAGTTTAGAACAGAATTTTTTCTTCAAAAGGGGTGTGTCCGGCCACTGACGCCTGATTTGAAAGTTTCCACAGTGAAAATGTACTCCAAACTAAAGTAGAATGGACCAGTCAAGATTTTTGTAGAACTGAAAAAACCTGTTCTACACATTAAAAAATCAGGCGCAGGTTACAAATTAGGCGTCCAGAACGAGGTGGGGGGGAGGGGGGGAAGGGAACTCATTAAATTCGACAATAAATCCTTATTTATACTTCTACAAATATTATACAAATAAATCCAACCTGAATAAACATTTATAAGCCACGAAAAGATTAAATAAACCATCTTCCTACCTGTGTGAAAGTGCTTCAGCCAGGGAGAATTCTGCATCGTTCGTGCCGCTGAGCGGGAGGGAGAGAGAGAGAGAGAGAGAGGGAGAGGGGGAGAGGGGGAGGGAGGGAGAGAGAGAGAGAGGGAGGGAGAGAGAGAGAGAGAGGGGGAGGGAGGGAGAGAGAGAGAGAGGGAGAGGGAGAGAGGGGGAGGGGGAGAGAGAGAGAGAGAGGGAGAGGGGGAGAGGGGGAGGGAGGGAGAGAGACGGGGGGAAGAGAGAGAGGGGAGGGGGGAGAGAGAGGGAAGGAGGGAGAGAGGGGGGGGGCGTCGGGTCGGGGAACAGGAGCGCAGGTCGGGTCAGTCGGGGGGGGGGCGGGGAGTGGGTGTCGGGTCTCGGGTCGGTGCGGGGGCGGGGGGGGAGCGGGTCTCGGGGCGGGGGGGGGGAAGCGGGTCTCGGGTCGTCGGGGGGGGGTGCGGAGAGCGAGTGTCCGGTCTGGTCAGGCGGGGAGCAGGAGCTGGCCGTGGGAGGAGCCCCAGTGAGGCCATTGGGCCAGGGTTAGGGGCTGCGTGCTTCGGGCCCCTCCCACACAGTTCGGCGCCTGGAGCTACTGCACTTGTGTGCCCACTGTAGAGCGCATGTGCAGAGGTCCCGGCACTGTTTTCAGCGCCGGGACCTGGCTCCGCCCCCCCACAGCTCGTGCTGACTGCGCCAAGGGCCAGAGGACTTGTAAGTAGGTGGAAACTACCGAGGATTTTTTTAGGCGGCGTTTTAGGCGCAAAAAATGGGTGCCCAGCTCGGAGGGGCGCCCATTTTTTTTCTTGTGGAAACTTGGGCCCAATGAGTCAAATTTGTCCAGGATCTGTGAGCATGATACTCGCATTGACATCGCCCCATTTCCAGTTCATGACAGCAAGCCAACTCCTCCCCAGTAGTGCGGGACCGTCCCCTGGGACAATCCAGAGTGGCAACCTGTTCTCCGAATCTTTGTGGGTCACGACTACCATGGCGCTGCCTAGCACCGGAATGATCTGCTTTGTGTAAGTCCGTAGCTGTGCATCAATCGGCGATAATTTTGGCTTCCTGGCCTTGGACGCCCACAACTTTTCAAACTGTTTGATACCCATCAGGGACTGGCTGGCCCCCGTGTCTAACTCCATTGATACTGGGATGCCATTGAGGAGAACTTTCATCATTATTTTATTAGCGTGACGTTAACTTTTCAATAAAATATTTTTTCATTAAAACTGTTTCATGTTCCATTAACACAACACAACGTAGGAACAACTGCAAACCATTGCATAATACGTGGTGTTGACAATGCAGCACCCATTCTGCAAATTTAAATATAAAACTGTCGATGTGGCTGCCTCTCCCTGTCCAAATGGCCTCAGTCCCCCTCACAGCTCGAAGGCTGCTGCTGTATCTTCGGCTGCGGCCAGCCACTGACGCTGTCCCTAAAGCCCCTCCCATCGGGACCGACGCCACACCACCCCGCTGTCTGAAAGGCCTGCAGCTCAACTTTCACACAGGTAGGAACATGGTTTATTTAATCTTTTCTTTGCTTATAAATTTTTATTCAGGTTGGATTTATTTGTATACTATTTGTATAAGTATAACTAAGGATTGATTGTAGAATTTAATGAGTTCCCTCCCCACCCCCCACCTGGTTCCAGACGCCCAATTTGTAACCTGCGCCTGATTTTTTAATGTGTAGACAAGGTTTTTTCAAGTGTACAAAAATCTTCACTTACTCCATTCTAAGTTAGTTTGGAGTACGTTTTCACTGTGGAAACTTTCAAATCAGGCGTCAGTGGCCGGACACGCCCCCTTTTGAAAAAAAAATTCTGTTCCAAAGTGAAACTGTTCTACCTGACTAGAACTGCAGAAAACTTAAATGTGGAGAATTCCGATTTCTAAGATACTCCGTTCTCCACCAGTTGCTCCTAAAAATCAGGAGCAAATCATGTGGAAACTTGGGGCCTCTGTCACTGGTGGGGCAGACGGTGGTTGAAGGTAAGGGTGGCCTGGTTTGCCACACGCTCCTTCCTCTGTCTGCGCTTGTTTTCTGCATGCTCTCGGTGACGAGACTCGAGGTGCTCAGCGCCCTCCCGGATGCACTTCCTCCACATAGGACGGACTGGTCTTTGGCCAGGGTCTCCCAGGTGTCGGTGGGGATGTTGCACTTTATCAGGGAGGCTTTGAGGGTGTCCCTGTAATATTTCCTCTGCCCACCTTTGGCTCGCATGCCGTGTCGAAGCTCCGAGTAGAGCGCTTGTTTTGTGAGTCTCGTGTCGGGCATGCGGATGATGTGGCCTGCCCAGCGGAGCTGGTCGAGTGTGGTCAAAGCTTCGATGCTGGGGATGTTGGCCTGAGCGAGAACACTAACGTTGGTGCGGAGTCTGCGTTGGTGGTATTTCTCCAGTGTTTTGAGATGTCTGCTGTATATAGTCCATGTCTCTGAGCCATACAGCAGGGCGTGTATTACTACAGCCCTGTACACCATGAGCTTGGTGCCAGATTTGAAGTCCTGGTCTTCAAACACTCTCAAGCGACCGAAGGCTGAGGCAGACACACACAGACATAGGCAGAGAGTCACATACACACAGAGACACACACACACAGGGGCAGAGGGAGGGCAGATAGAGACAGAAACATTCTCTCTCTCTCTCACACACACACACAGTTACAGACACACACCGACACCGCCACCCGCTGGTGGGCGCAGGCACTGCAGGTCCACAGGGAGTTCTCCACACACACCGCCACTGGCTGGTGGGCTCCAACATTGCAGTTCCATGGAGTCCTCCAAAAGCACCGCCACTGCCTGGTGGGCCCCTGCATTGCAGCTCCACAGGGAATCCTCCACAAACACTGCCACTGGCTGGTGGGCTCCCGCATTGCAGCTCCACAGGGAGTCCTCCATAAACACCGCCACTGCCTGGTGGGCCCTCGAATTGCAGGTACTCAGGGAGTCCTCCGCACACACCGCCCCTGGCTGGTGGGTGCCCGGAGTGCAGGTCCATGGAGTCCTCCACAAACAGAGCCACCGTCTGGTGGGTCCCCGCATTGCAGGTACTCAGGGAGTCCTCCACACACACCGCCACTGGCTGGTGCGCCCCCGCACTGCAGGTCCATGGAGTCCTCCAGCGCCACCGCCACCGTCTGGTGGGCCCCGCACTGCAGGTCCATGGAGTCCTCCAAAAACACCGCCACTGGCTGGTGCGCCCCCGCACTGCAGGTACACAGGGAGTCCTCCACAAACACCGTCACCAGCTGGTGGGCCCACGCAATGCGCGGCCCTGGACAATGCGGACCATTTCCCAGACCTCGGGAGCCTCTTATCAACAAGAGCAGACATTGACGGCCTCCAGTGCAGCCTTCGGTCGCCTTCGGAAACATAGAAACATAGAAAATAGGTGCAGGAGGAGGCTATTCGGCCCTTCGAGCCTGCACCACCATTCAATAAGATCATGGCTGATCATTCCCTCAGTACCCCTTTCCTGCTTTCTCTCCATACCCCCTGATCCCTTTAGCCATAAGGGCCACATCTAATTCCCTTTTGAATATATCCAATGAACTGGTCTCAACAACTCTCTGCGGTAGAGAATTCCACAGGTTCACAATTCTCTCAGTGAAGAAGTTTCTTCTCGTCTCGGTCCTAAATGGCTTACCCCTTATCCTTAGACTGTGACCCCTGGTTCTGGACTTCCCCGTCATCGGGAACATTCTTCCTGCATCTAAATTGTCCAATCCCGTCAGAATTTTATATGTTTCTATGGGAGCCTCTATGAAATGCCCTCCTTGCAGGCTGTAAACTTCGCTATGATTCTATGACAGCATTGTATAACATATTTAGAAACGATAAAGAGGGGGAAAGGGCAGGTGAAGTCGCTGTACTGATTAGGGACAACGTAATGGCAGACGGAAAAAGTGACGCAGCTTTAAGCAAGACAGAAATGTTGTTGTTGTAATTCTATGTAGTTCCAGCAGAGGGGGCTGGTTGTCCACCAGTTCCAGTCGAGGATGTTGGCACACAAGAACACAAGAATTAGGAGCAGGAGTCGGTCATATGGCTCCTTGAGCCTGCTCCGCCATTCGACAAGATCATGGCTGATCTTCTACCTCAATTCCACTTCCCTGCCCGATCCCCATATCCCTCGATTTCCTGAAAACAGTGCCGGGACCTCTGCACATGCGTGCTACAGTCGGCACGCAAGTGCAGTAGCTCCAGGCGCCGAACTGTGTGGGAGGGGCCCGAAGCACGCAGCCCCGAGCCCTGGCCCAATGGCCTCACTGGGGCTGCGTGAATAAGGCTCCTCCCACGGCCAGCTCCTGCTCCCCGCCCCCGACAAGACCCGACACCCACTCGCCCCCCCCCCCCACCCGCCGACCAGACCCGACAACTGAGACCCGTTCCCCCATGACCCCCGCCCCGACCCGAGACCCGAGACCCGCTCCCCCCCCCCGACCCCCGCCCCGACCCGAGACCCGAGACCCGCTCCCCCCCCCCGACCTGACACCCGCTCTCCCCCCCTCCCCCCGACCTGACACCCGCTCTCCCCCCCCCCCGACCCGACACTCGCTCTCCCCCCCCCCCTGACCCAACACTCGCTCTCCCCCCCTCCCCCGACCCGACACCCGCTCTCCCCCCCCCCCCGACCCGACACCCGCTTCTCTCTCCCTCCCTCTCTCTCTCTCTCTCTCCCTCCCCCTCTCTCTCTCCCTCTCTCTCCCTCTCTCCCTCTCTCTCTCTCCCTCTCTCCCTCCCGCTCAGCGGCACGAACGCTGCAGAATTCTCCCTGGCTGAAGCACTTTCACACAGGTAGGAAGATGGTTTATTTAATCTTTTCGTGGCTTATAAATGTTTATTCAGGTTGGATTTATTTCTATAATATTTGTAGAAGTATAAATAAGGATTTATTATCGAATTTAATGAGTTCCCTTCCCCCCCACCTCGTTCTGGACGCCTAATTTGTAACCTGCGCCTGATTTTTTAATGTGTAGAACAGGTTTTTTCAGTTGTACAAAAATCTTCACTTGCTCCATTCTACTTTAGTTTGGAGTACGTTTTCACTGTGGAAACTTTCAAATCAGGCGCCAGTGGCCGGACACGCCCCCTTTTGAAGAAAAAATTCTGTTCTAAACTAGAACTGTTCTACCTGACTAGAACTGCAGAAAAAAAAATGTGGAGAATTGCGATTTCTAAAATAGTCCGTTCTCCACCAGTTGCTCCTAAAAATCAGGCGTGAATCATGTGGAAACTTGGGCCCATAGAAACATAGACAATAGGTGCAGGAGTCGGCCATTAGTCCCTTGGACCCTGCACCACCATTCAATAAGATCACGGCTGATCATTCACCTCAGTACCCCTTTCCTGCTTTCTCTCCATACCCCTTGATCCCTTTAACCGCAAGGGCCACATCTAACTCCCTCTTGAATATATCCAATGAACTGGCATCAACAACGCTCTGCGGTCGGGAATTCCACAGGTTAACAACTCTCTGAGTGAAGAAGTTTCTCCTCATCTCAGTACTAAATGGCCTACCCGTTATCCTAAGACTGTACCCCTGGTTTTGGACTTCCCCATCATCGGGAACATTCTTCCCACATCTAACCTGTCCAGTCCCGTCAGAATCTTGTAAGTTTCTATGAGATCCCCTCTCATCCTTCTAAACTCCAGTGTATAAAGGCCCAGTTGATCTAGTCTCTCCTCATATGTCAGTCCCGCTATCCCGGGAATCAGTCTGGTGAACCTTCGCTGCACTCCCTCAATAGCAAGAACGTCCCACACAAGAGATAAATGTGCAAAGTTAAAGCACATGGTGTGCGGGTAGTGTGCTGATGTGGATTGAGAACTGGTTGTCAGATAGGAAGCAAAGAGTAGGAGTAAATGGGTACTTTTCAGAATGGCAGGCAGTGACTAGTGGGGTACCGCAAGGTTCTGTGCTGGGGCCCCAGCTATTTACACTGTACATTAATGATTTAGACGAGGGGATTAAATGTAGCATCTCCAAATTTGCGGATGACACTAAGTTGGGTGGCAGTGTGAGCTGCGAGGAGGATGCTATGAGGCTACAGAGTGACTTGGATAGGTTAGGTGAGTGGGCAAAAGCATGGCAGATGAAGTATAATGTGGATAAATGTGAGGTTATCCACTTTGCTGACAAAAACAGAGAGACAGTTTATTATCTGAATGGTGACAGATTAGGAAAAGGGGAGGTGCAACGAGGTGTCATGGTACATCAGTCATTGAAGGTTGGCATGCAGGTACAGCAGGCGGTGAAGAACGTAAATGGCATGTTGGCCTTCATAGTGAGGGGATTTGAGTACAGGGGCAGGGAGGTGTTGCTACAGTTGTACAGGGCCTTGGTGAGGCCACACCTGGAGTATTGTGTACAATTTTGGTCTCCTAACTTGAGGAAGGACATTCTTGCTATTGAGGGAGTGCAGCGAAGGTTCACCAGACTGATTCCTGGGATGGCAGGACTGACATATCAAGAAAGACTGGATCAACTGGGCTTGTATTCACTGGAGTTCAGAAGAACGAGAGGGGATCTCATAGAAATGTTTAAAATTCTGACGGGTTTAGATAGGTTAGGTGCAGGAAGAATGTTCCCGATGTTGGGGAATTCCAGAACCAGGGGTCACAGTCTAAGGATAAGGGGTAAGCCATTTAGGACCGAGATGAGGAGAAACTTCTTCACCCAGAGAGTTGTTAACCTGTGGAATTCTCTACCACAGAAAGTTGTTGAGGCCAGTTCACTAAATATATTCAAAAAGGAGTTCGATGTAGTCCTTACTACTTGGGGGATCAAGGGGTATGGCAAGGAAAGCAGGAATGGGGTACTGAAGTTGCATGTTCAGCCATGAACTCATTGAATGGCGGTGCAGGCTCGAAGGGCCGAATGGCCTACTCCTGCACCTATTTTCTATGTTTCTATGTCCTTCCTCAGATTAGGAGACTGAAACTGAGCACAATATTCCAGGTGAGGCCTCACTAAGGCCCTGTACAATTCCAGTAAGATCTCCCTGCTCCTGTACTCAAATCCCCTTGCTATGAAGGCCAACATACCATGTGCCTTCTTCACCGCCTGCTGTAACTGCATGCCAACCTTCAATGCCACTAATTTGAGGAAGTGCATCCGGGAGGGCGCTGAGCACCTCGAGTCTCGTCGTCAGAACATGCGGAAATCAAGCGCAGGCAGCGGAAGGAGCGTGCGGCAAACCAGTCCCACCCTTCCCTCAACGACTATCTGTCCCACCTGTGACAGGGACTTATAGGCAGTCCTTCGGAATCGAGGAAGACTTGCTTCCACTCCCAAAGTGAGTTCTTTGATGGCTGAACAGTCCGATACGAGAGCCACAGACCCTGTTACAGGTGGGACAGACATTGGTCAGGGGAAGGGGTGGGTAGGTTTGCTGCGCGCTCCTTCCGCTGCCTGTGCCTGGCTTCTTCATGCTCCTTGCATCGAGACTCGAAGAGCTCAACACCCTTGAGGTGCCTTCTGTACATCGTCCATGCCTCAGACCCATACAGGAGGGCGGGTATTACTGCAGCCCTGTAGACCATGAGTTTGATGGTAGATTTGAGGGCCTGGTCTTCAAACACACTTTGCCGCAGACGGCCGAGGGTTGCACTGGCGCACTGGAGGCGATGCAGAATCTCCGCATCAATGTCTGCCTTTGTTGATAAGAGGCTCCCGAGGTATGGGAAATGGTCCACGTTGTCCAGGGCCACGCCGTGGATCTTGATGATTGGAGGACAGTGCTGTGCAGCGATGACAGGCTGGTGAAGGACCTTTGTCTTACGGATGTTAAGCGAAAGGCCCATGCTTTCATATGCCTCAGTGAATACATTGACTATATCCTGGAGCTCAGTCTCTGAATGTGAACAGATACAAGCATCGCCCGCATACTGCAGCTCAATGCCAGAGGTTGGAGTGATCCTGGAGGCGGTGTAGGTTAAACAGCTTCCCACTGGTTCTGTAGTTTAATTCCACTCCAGCGGGGAGCTTGTGTATTGTGAGGTGGAGCATGGCGGTGAGGAAGATTGAGAAGAGGGTTGGAGTGATAACGCAGCCCTGTTTGACCCCGGTCCGGACGTGAATTGGGTCTGTAATGGATCCGTTGGTAAGGATCATGGCCTGCTTGTCATTGTGAGCGTCCTTTTCATTAGCAGCTCTGCGGGTGGAACCCCTGTGAGCGAGTGTGGTCGGGATTTAGAGGCCAACAGGAGGTGTGATCAGCGTCTTTGTATGGAACCCCCTTGGATTCTGAGCATCCCCTGTTTGATTACCTGCACTGCTCGTTCTGCCTTGCCGTTTGAGGCCGGCTTGAACGGTGCCGTTCTGACATGGTTAATTCCATTGCCTGCCATGAAGTCCTGGAATTCAGTGCTTGTGAAGCACGGGCCATTGTCGCTGACCAAGATGTCCGGTAGACCGTGGGCGGCGAACATTGCCCGTAGACTTTCTACCGTGGCAGAGGATGTGCTTGAATTTAAAATGTCACACTCGATCCATTTGGAGTAGGCGTCTACTACAACCAAAAACATTTTTCCCATGAAAGGACCAGCGTAGTCCACATGGATGCGTGACCAAGGCTTGACGGGCCATGGCCAGGGGCTAAGGGGGGCTTCCCTGGGCGCATTGCCCAGCTGGGCACACGTGTTGCACCTGCGAACACAAAGTTCCAGATCTGCGTCTATCCCTGGCCATCAAACGTGTGACCTGGCAATTGCCTTCATCTTGACAATGCCCGGGTGCTCATTGTGGAGTTCTCTGATGAACACCTCTCAAGCCCATCTGGGGCATGACTACACGGTTTCCCCACAGTAGGCAATCGGCCTGAATCGAGAGTTCATCCCTGCGCCTGTGAAATGGTTTAAATTCCTCAGTCCATTGGCTGCCCAGTCCCCATTCAGGACACATTTCTTGACTAGAGACAATAGCGGGTCTCTATTTGTCCAGACTTTAATCTGACGGGCTGTCACAGGTGAGCCTTCGCTTCCGAAAGCTTCAACAGCCATGACCATCTCAGCAGCATGCTCGGTAGCCCCCTCAGTGGTGGCTAGTGGGAGCCTGCTGAGTGCATCGGCGCAGTTTTCAGTGCCCGGTCTGTGCCGAATTGTGTAGTCATAGGCGGCTAACGTGAGTGCCCACCTCTGTATGCGGGCCGATGTGTTTGCATTTATGGCCTTGTTGTCGGCCAAAAGGGACGTTTGGGGTTTGTGATCTGTCTCCAGCTCAAATTTCCTGCCAAACAGGTACTGGTGCATTTTCTTTACAGCATATACACATGCGAGCGCCTCCTTTTCTACCATCCCGTAACCCCTTTCTGCCTGGGACAGACTTCTGGAGGCATAAGCTACCGGCTGTAACTGACCCTTGACATTGACATGCTGCAACACACACCCGACACCATAGGACGACGCATCGCACGTTAACACAAGTTTCTTACATGGGTCATATAGTGTTAACAGAGTGTTGGAACATAACAAGTTGCGTGCTCTATTAAAAGCCCTTTCCTGGCTGTCCCCCCAGACCCATTCGCGACCTTTGCGTAGGAGCACGTGTAGCGGCTCTAGCAGCGTGCTCAATTTGGGAAGAAAGTTACCAAAATAGTTCAGGAGCCCCAGGAATGAACGCAGCTCCGTCATGTAACGCGGTCTGGGTGCTCTCTGGATCGCTTCCGTCTTGGACGCAGTAGGGCTGATCCCGTCTGCTGCTACCCTCATCCCCAGGAATTCTACCTCTGGAGCTAGGAAGACGCACTTCGCCCTTTTCAGTCGCAGCCCTACCCGGTCCAGTCTGCGTAGCACCTCCTCCAGGTTGTGGAGGTGTTCTTCAGTATCGTAACCCGTAATGAGGATGTCGTCCTGAAAAACCACCGTCCCTGGAATCGACTTGAGGAGGCTTTCCATATTTCGTTGGAAGATCGCGGCGGCCGAGCGAATCCCGAACGGACATCTGTTGTACTCAAACAACCCCTTGTGTGTCGTGATGGTGGTCAGCTTCTTCGACTCACTCGCCAGCTCCTGGGTCATGTAAGCTGAGGTCAGGTCCAATTTTGAAAAAGTTTGCCACCGGATAGCGTCGCAAAGAGGTCCTCCGCTCTCGGTAGCGGGTACTGGTCTTGGAGTTACACCTGATTGATGGTGGCCTTGTAATCACCACATATCCTGACTGACCCATCCGCCTTGAGCACCGGCACAATCAGGCTCGCCCAGTCACTGAATTCGACTGGCGAGATGATGCCTTCCCTCAGCAGGCGGTCCAATTCGCCTTCTATCTTTTCCCGCATCACGTACGGCACCGCTCTGGCCTTGTGGTGTACTGGCCTGGCGTCCGTGTTTATGTGAATCACTACCTTTGCCCCCATGAAAGTGCCGATGCCGGGTTGAAATAATGGGCCCAAGTTTCCACATGATTCGCGCCTGATTTTTAGGAGCAACTGGTGGAGAACGGACTATTTTAGAAATCGCAATTCTCCACATTTTTTTTTCTGCAGTTCTAGTCAGGTAGAACAGTTCTAGTTTAGAACAGAATTTTTTCTTCAAAAGGGGTGTGTCCGGCCACTGACGCCTGATTTGAAAGTTTCCACAGTGAAAACGTACTCCAAACTAAAGTAGAATGGACCAGTCAAGATTTTTGTACAACTGAAAAAACCTGTTCTACACATTAAAAAATCAGGCGCAGGTTACAAATTAGGCGTCCAGAACGAGGTGGGGGGGAAGGGAACTCATTAAATTCGACAATAAATCCTTATTTATACTTCTACAAATATTATACAAATAAATCCAACCTGAATAAACATTTATAAGCCACGAAAAGATTAAATAAACCATCTTCCTACCTGTGTGAAAGTGCTTCAGCCAGGGAGAATTCTGCAGCCGTTCGTGCCGTTGAGAGAGAGAGAGGGAGAGAGAGAGAGAGAGAGGGGGAGAGAGAGAGAGAGGGGGAGGGAGAGAGAGAGAGAGAGAGGGGGAGGGAGAGAGAGAGAGAGAGGGGGAGGGAGGGAGAGAGAGAGAGGGGGAGAGGGGGAGGGAGGGAGAGAGACGGGGGGGAAGAGAGAGAGGGGAGGGGGGGAGAGAGAGGGGGGGAGAGAGAGAGAGCGGAGGGGGAGGGAGGGAGAGAGAGAGAGGGGGAGAGAGACGGGGGGAAGAGAGAGAGGGGAGGGGGGGAGAGAGAGGGAAGGAGGGAGAGAGAGGGGGGGGCGTCGGGTCGGGGAACAGGAGCGCAGGTCGGGTCAGTCGGGGGGGGGGGCGGGGAGTGGGTGTCGGGTCTCGGGTCGGTGCGGGGGCGGGGGGGGAGCGGGTCTCGGGGCGGGGGGGGGAAGCGGGTCTCGGGTCGTCGGGGGGGGGTGCGGAGAGCGAGTGTCCGGTCTGGTCGGGCGGGGAGCAGGAGCTGGCCGTGGGAGGAGCCCCAGTGAGGCCATTGGGCCAGGGTTAGGGGCTGCGTGCTTCGGGCCCCTCCCACACAGTTCGGCGCCTGGAGCTACTGCACTTGTGTGCCCACTGTAGAGCGCATGTGCAGAGGTCCCGGCACTGTTTTCAGCGCCGGGACCTGGCTCCGCCCCCCCACAGCTCGTGCTGACTGCGCCAAGGGCCAGAGGACTTGTAAGTAGGTGGAAACTACCGAGGATTTTTTTAGGCGCCGTTTTAGGCGCGAAAAACGGGCGCCCAGCTCGGAGGGGCGCCCATTTTTTTTCTTGTGGAAACTTGGGCCCAATGAGTCAAATTTGTCCAGGATCTGTGAGCATGATACTCGCATTGACATCGCCCCATTTCCAGTTCATGACAGCAAGCCAACTCCTCCCCAGTAGTGCGGGACCGTCCCCTGGGACAATCCAGAGTGGCAACCTGTTCTCCGAATCTTTGTGGGTCACGACTACCATGGCGCTGCCTAGCACCGGAATGATCTGCTTTGTGTAAGTCCGTAGCTGTGCATCAATCGGCGATAATTTTGGCCTCCTGGCCTTGGACGCCCACAACTTTTCAAACTGTTTGATACCCATCAGGGACTGGCTGGCCCCCGTGTCTAACTCCATTGATACTGGGATGCCATTGAGGAGAACTTTCATCATTATTTTATTAGCGTGACGTTAACTTTTCAATAAAATATTTTTTCATTAAAACTGTTTCATGTTCCATTAACACAACACAACGTAGGAACAACTGCAAACCATTGCATAATACGTGGTGTTGACAATGCAGCACCCATTCTGCAAATTTAAATATAAAACTGTCGATGTGGCTGCCTCTCCCTGTCCAAATGGCCTCAGTCCCCCTCACAGCTCGAAGGCTGCTGCTGTATCTTCGGCTGCGGCCAGCCACTGACGCTGTCCCTAAAGCCCCTCCCATCGGGACCGACGCCACACCACCCCGCTGTCTGAAAGGCCTGCAGCTCAACTTTCACACAGGTAGGAACATGGTTTATTTAATCTTTTCTTTGCTTATAAATTTTTATTCAGGTTGGATTTATTTGTATACTATTTGTATAAGTATAACTAAGGATTGATTGTAGAATTTAATGAGTTCCCTCCCCCCCCTCCCCCCCCCCCACCTCGTTCCCGATGCCCAATTTGTAACCTGCGCCTGATTTTTTAATGTGTAGACAAGGTTTTTTCAAGTGTACAAAAATCTTCACTTACTCCATTCTAAGTTAGTTTGGAGTACATTTTCACTGTGGAAACTTTCAAATCAGGCGTCAGTGGCCGGACACGCCCCCTTTTGAAGAAAAAATTCTGTTCCAAAGTGAAACTGTTCTACCTGACTAGAACTGCAGAAAACTTAAATGTGGAGAATTCCGATTTCTAAGATACTCCGTTCTCCACCAGTTGCTCCTAAAAATCAGGAGCAAATCATGTGGAAACTTGGGGCCTCTGTCACTGTGGGGCAGATGGTGGTTGAAGGTAAGGGTGGCCTGGTTTGCCACACGCTCCTTCCTCTGTCTGCGCTTGTTTTCTGCATGCTCTCGGTGACGAGACTCGAGGTGCTCAGCGCCCTCCCGGATGCACTTCCTCCACATAGGACGGACTGGTCTTTGGCCAGGGTCTCCCAGGTGTCGGTGGGGATGTTGCACTTTATCAGGGAGGCTTTGAGGGTATCCCTGTAATATTTCCTCTGCCCACCTTTGGCTCGCATGCCGTGTCGAAGCTCCGAGTAGAGCGCTTGTTTTGTGAGTCTCGTGTCGGGTATGCGGATGATGTGGCCTGCCCAGCGGAGCTGGTCGAGTGTGGTCAATGCTTCGATGCTGGGGATGTTGGCCTGAGCGAGAACACTAATGTTGGTGCAGAGTCTGCGTTGGTGGTATTTCTCCAGTGTTTTGAGATGTCTGCTGTATATAGTCCATGTCTCTGAGCCATACAGCAGGGCGGGTATTACTACAGCCCTGTACACCATGAGCTTGGTGCCAGATTTGAAGTCCTGGTCTTCAAACACTCTCAAGCGACCGAAGGCTGAGGCAGACACACACAGACATAGGCAGAGAGTCACATACACACAGAGACACACACACACAGGGGCAGAGGGAGGGCAGATAGAGACAGAAACATTCTCTCTCTCTCTCACACACACACAGTTACAGACACACACCGACACCGCCACCCGCTGGTGGGCGCAGGCACTGCAGGTCCACAGGGAGTCCTCCACACACACCGCCACCCGCTGGTGGGCGCAGGCACTGCAGGTCCATGGAGTCCTCTACAAACATCGCCACCTTCTGGTGGGTGCCGGCACTGCAGCTCCACAGGAAGTCCTCCACAAACACCGCCACCCGCTGGTGGGCTCCAACATTGCAGGTCCATGGAGTCCTCCGCAAACACCGCCACCCGCTGGTGGGCTCCAACATTGCAGGTCCATGGAGTCCTCCGCAAACACCGCCACCCGCTGGTGGGCTCCAACATTGCAGGTCCATGGCGTCCTCCACAAACACCGCCACTGGCTGGTGGGCCCCGAATTGCAGGGACACAGGGAGTCCTCCAAAAACACCGCCACCGGCTGGTGGGCGTGTGGAAATGTATTTTTATCTAAGCTGATACCATACGGTATTTGTGTGCCCCTTGCAATATATATATATCAAAATGGAGTCTTGGTCTTTCCAGAACTTTCTGCATTTTAGCAGTCAGCTTGCATAAACAGCTAAACCTGGTTTGAGATGGCTGATGGCCATCAGACAGCTAGGAGACAAGTCATGCTGAGACAAGTACCCCCCCATGGTGCTCTCCTAATGTCTACACGACAAGAGTTCCATGTCACCCCACCTTTCCTATGTACTCCATTCCACCAGCCACTATCTCTTGGAGAGACCTCATCCTTTTGATGTAAACGATAAACTGACCAGGAAATTGGAACAATCCTGACACAATACAAGACAGGTGATAGCCCATTACCTATGACTCATGGAGTAATGGCCGGCTGGCCAACTGATAACCCTGACAAAAGGAAATATCTGTAAAGCATGTCAGGACCAGGATATAGTAATTAACTCTTTATCTGTATTCACTGACTGTGAGACAGAGCAATACACAGGGAGAGGCCATAACTTGGATTTTACTGCATAAATATCTTGTTAAACTGAACCATTTCAGAGGTGTTCACTTAGCCCTTGACTGAGTGTCATCTGCCCCTTGCTAGCAAGTAAATTAAAGAAACTTCTGCCGGAGCTGTAAGTGTCGGAGTCATTCTTTTCGGAGGTCGAGATTTCGACAGTTACTTCTTGGAGGTTCCACCGAGATGCATACTCTCTGTCCTGTGAGTAAAATAGATACAGGCATAGTGCCTCTCCAGTGAAAGGCTTCAGTGGCCAAACAAGGTGAGCCTTTTGCTCACAAGAGGTTTCTTCACTGTTGAATCGCATATGTAATCTGTTGTCCACAGGGGAGATACTGCAATCTACAAGACTCGACATTTAAAAGCTAAAGGTATTTTTTTATAACCATTTCTTTCTCAGCTCGCCAGCAGAAGAGAACAGGTTCAGGAAAAATCTCGAAACAGCCCGTGGAAAGTTTCAGTGGGTAAGGTGGAAACAGCGCTAGTCGATCGAAAAGGGTTCCTGGTTCTTATATGATAAGATTTTTATTGTTTTAAAGGAAAAGCGCTAATCGATCGAAGGTTCTTATGTGATAAGATTTTTGTTGTTTTTAATTCGGAAGGGGTTCTTATGTGATAAGAGTAAAAAAAAAAGAAAGCGCAATCGATCAAAGGTTCTTATTTGATAAGAGTTTGGGTATGGAACCATAAGTTTTATCAGTTTTTTTATTAGGATAAGTTAAGGACTCGGTCTGTAGTGGCGTACAACGCAGACTGAGAATATTGTTTGTTGTCCTTGTTATACTGTTGTGTGCAATACCTTTGTGAGAGATTGCCATTAGAGAAACGGGAAGAGTCACGAGGGAAAATTGTGATTCGGGAAAAAAAAACACAAGGATTGATTAAGAAAAGAAACAGTAACTGATTGATCAACTACGGTTGGTTCGTGCCAACATATCTCACACACCCAGACTGAGCCCGAATTAAGAGCCTTTTCAGGCCACATAACGTCCAGGAGAAGTGGGCGTAGAGAACTCGGTTGGCCGAAAGGATTTTGAGATCAGAAACTGTGGAAAATCTTAATCATCCAGAATGGGTGCCGGAGCAAGTTAAAACATCACAAAAGGCACACCAGCCTATGTCATGCTCCAGAATTGTGGTCAGTCTTCAATTGACCAAAGAAACAAAAACCGGTAAAGTGGACTAAGGGTGATAACAGGCCATTTCCACCCGATGGTTCATTTAATTTAGAGAGAACAACATGTCTAGAGGAGTGTCTTATAAACAGAGATCCAGGTAGAAGAGAGAAAAAAAAAAGGAAAGTAATAGAAAAGGCCTGGGTTCCGATTCTTCAAGCCCATTCGGATGAGAGGTTACGGAGCTAGGAAATGCACAAAGGATAGGTTTGTTGAGACATGGTCCCGGTGGTTAAAAGTTGTAATGCCTTTTTTTTAAAAAAGGCCTTTGTGGGTCTCTCGAGGTGCAGGCTGGGGGAGTACACTCTCATTGTCCTTGGTGTAAAATCTTGGTACAAAAGCTTCGAGCTCAGTAAGAGGATTTGTTTTTGATAAAGAGTGGCAGTACAATAGTTGAATTGGGATTTTGAGATATTTCAGGTGATCTCCTTGATCAACATTTTGGGTGTATTGGAAAAATCTTGGGTTTGGAAGCCTTTTAATAAAATAAGAAAACAAGTACGTTACATTCTGTAATCTGGGAATCACTATAAGCATAAATGAGAAGTCCGTGTAACACACCGATTCTTCCAGTTCAGAAGCCCACACAAATGGAGATGTGTCCATGACCTACGAGCTGTGAATGAATCTACTATATTCTCACAATGCTTAAAGAAGGATGTGGAATGAAGTATCCCGGAATGCTTTCCAGAGTCTTAAGCAGCCCCTCACTTCAGCACCAGCCTTGGGATTACCAGATTACACTAAGCTATTCAACTTATTTGTGCATCACAAGTCGGGTTTTGCACAATCTGTTTTGACTCAGTTACATGGGGACAGGCAGCGACCGGTAGCGTATTTCAGTACCCAACTAGACCCAGTGGCACGCGGACTACCAGGATGTCTTCCTTCATTGGCAGCAGGTTATTATGCTATGCAACAGGCTCAGACAATAACTCTAAATCATCAGACCATTTTGTATATCCCACACTCTGTCGATATTTTATTTACTAAATGTGCCACCCAACACCTAACCTCTGCAAGAACCACTAAATATGAAGTCGAACTGTTATCAAATCCGAACCTTATCAAAAGATGCACTACCTTAAATCCAGCCACTCTACTCCCCACGGAAGAAGACGGCGAACCCCATTCATGTGAAATGGTAACCGAATTAGTGACTAAACCACGTATCAATTTAACAGATGTACCAATGTGTAACCCTGATTTAGTGTACTATGTTGACGGATCAGCCCTACGAAATGATAGGGGCCAACCTAGAGCGGCTTATGAAATTGTAACTCAGTTTAATGTTGTCGAAACAGCCTCTCTTCCAGACTCCTTTTCAGCCCAACAAGCCGCATTGTTTGCGTTAACTCGAGCCTGTATTCTGGCTGAAGGACACACAGTTAATATCTACACTGACTCCAGGTATGCTTTTGGGGTATCACATGATTATGGACAAATTTGGAAGATTCGTGGGTACCTGACTTCTTCAGGAACCCCTATCAAAAATGCAGAGCAAGTGGAAAATCTTCTGCGAGCCATTCAATGCCCCTTGAAACTTGCCATTATCAAATGCCAAGCACATACAGGCCAGTCGAATGAGGTGGCACTTGGGAACGCCAGAGCTGATAATGCAGCTAAGTCAGCAGCTCTGTCTGAAGGGAGGATGCAGGTGTCATTGTTCCCACTAAGGAACAATAATTGCTCAGACCCACCACCCACTATTAATGATGTGCTGGCCTTTCAGACACAGGCCAGTACGGAGGTGGAGACAGACCCACCACCCACTATTAATGACGTGCTGGCCTTTCAGACACAGGCCAGTACGGAGGAGGAGAAGACAGACCCACCACCCACTATTAATGACGTGCTGGCCTTTCAGACACAGGCCAGTACGGAGGAGGTGGTGACCTGGACGAAGGATCAATGTTATAAAAATCCAGAAGGAATATGGGTTCACCACAACGGCCGCGTGGTGGCCCCTAGATCCTTACTTCCATGGATTGCCCGATGTGTTCATACATTCACACATGCAGGCAAAGGGGGATTGGCAGATTATATTTTGGCAACTTGGTATGCACCAGGTATTTCGGCAATTGCAAAACAAATCTGAAAATTGTGTTACCTGTCAGACAATGAATCCGGGTAAGACAGAAAAAGTAGAATCTGCCTCCCACCCAAATCCAGTCGGGCCTTTTGTACATTTACAAATGGATTTTATTGAATTACCTATGTGTATGGGATTTAAGCATGTATTAGTTATTGTAGATGTGTTCTCTAGATGGATTGAAGCCTTTCCATGTAAATAGGCCGATGCCACTACTGTTGCTAAATGTTTGTTAAAAGAAATCGTACCGCGCTTCGGAATCCCTGCTAAGCTTTCTAGTGATAACGGGTCACATTTCACGGGAACGGTTATAAGAGAAATGTGTAAAGCTTTACAGATTAATCAACGTTTTCATTGCAGTTATCATCCACAATCAGCTGGACTTGTTGAAAGATATAATGGAATGCTTAAAAATAAGCTGGCAAAACTATGCAATGACACTGGACTGAAATGGACAGAACTGCTGCCCTTAGCTTTGATGGTAATGTGATCTGCAACCAACAGAACAACAGGCCTGTCACCGCATGAGATAGTTATGGGACGTCCCCAACGACTACCTTTTACAGCACCATTTACTGCAAAACAGATGGACATCCACAAAATGGAGGAAAATATGTTGAATTATTGTATTGCACTAACCAAATGTATTTCCAGCTTTCATTCACAGGTAAAGGAAGCTCAAGTCAAGCCAGCGGAAGGGAAGTGTCATAACCTGGAGCCAGGGGAATTCGTTTACATCAAGATTTTTAAAAGAAAAAGCAGTCTACAGCCAAGATTCAAAGGACTATACCAGGTCTTGCTGGCGACCAATACTGCAATCAAGGTAAAGGAAAGACCAACATGGATCCACGCATCCCATTGCAAACGGGCACCCGACCAGGAGGAAGGGAAGAAGGAATCAGAGGAACAGAAAAAGGAAGACTGAATAAGGAACTGTATGGACTATGGGGACTGATGGTGCTGGGCTTGACAGGGTTTTACTTCGCATTATTGATTATACCAGGGGTACAGACCCGCCACCGAAGGGAATTGTACGTAAACTTATTTATGGCACTGAGTCATAAGTATTCTTAAGAAAGAAACTTGTCGAGTTGTTGGATATGTTCCCATGTACCTGTCCACTCCGAAGGGGGTATTCCCCGGAGATCTGTCCCCTTTAACGAATCAGAAATGGTAGAATGGTTGACAGTGCAAAATAGGACAAACCTAACTAAGGTGTCAGAAACGAAGGAGCAAACAGAATGGAGGTCAGCAGGGTATAAACTTACAGCCTTCCAGGGATGGTACCAGCCCAATTATGATAATAACCATCAGCCTCCCTTCCTAAGCATTACTCCCAGAATAGGAAATCCTGAAGGTATAATATGCCTAGTGAGTAATGAAACTAAAGGACCAGAAATGGGACGCAGCAAGTGTTCCCAAATGATTAAATGGCAAGCCACAACTAATCCCACTGAGAGAAAGATAGCAACCGTTGGCTGGACAACGGTCCATAACAAAGCCCCAGGTAAAGGGTGGGAAGGTGAAACCACTCGAGTAGGGATAGTGCGAAAGGACCAGGAGCTGACGTCCTATAATTGTACCTACTTTATTTGTGGCCATAAAGCCTACCCATGGTTACCAGCCAACTGGACAGGGTCCTGTTACTTAGGATATGTGGTACCCTTATCAGATCAGTAAAGACTCTAAGGGATGCCTATGGAAGTCACAGATTTAAACGGGATTTGAAATGGCTAAACGTAATATTCAAGGTAATGGTGCCACCCTATGGAATAGCATCGACCGAATGGCAGTTATGGGAACTGGCTAACTTAGTCGAATCAGTAGCCAACGCAACTTCCCAAGCCTTTGAAGGGATAAATGACGAAATGGTAGCTATTCGAACAGTGGCTCTCCAAAATCGTATGGCCTTAGATTATCTCCTAGCCAAGGAGGGAGGGACATGCGCATTAATAGGTGAAGAATGCTGTATGTATATCCCAGATAAATCAGAAGATATCGGCAGTCTAGCTGAAAACATCAGGAAAAAGGTAATAGAGTATAAACAGACAGTTGGCCAGGACGGTATCACCTTGTGGGGTTGGGCATCAGGATGGTTGGGAGCCCTGGGGAAATCTGTGGGACAGGGTTTGATCATATTCCTGCTGATAAGCCTTCGCCCTGTATCTATTATTTGTCATCATTAAGTGTTGCTGTGCCAGGGTGGGAGAAACTATGTTACCTACCGAGACCACGGCTAGAGTTATGGTAGCAACAACTGCTGAAGGCTCTTGTGTGGAAATGGAAATGGAGAGACTGTACAAGATCAGAATGGATTGAGTTGTCCTTGTGAAGGACAAAATGGGGGAATGTGGAAATATATTTTTATCTAAGCTGATACCATACGGTATTTGTGTGCCCCTTGCAATATATATATATCAAAATGGAGTCCTGGTCTTTCCAGAACTTTCTGCATTTTAGCAGTCAGCTTGCATAAACAGCTAAACCTGGTTTGAGATGGCTGATGGCCATCAGACAGCTAGGAGACAAGTCATGCTGAGACAAGTACCCCCCCATGGTGCTCTCCTATTGTCTACACGACAAGAGTTCCATGTCACCCCACCTTTCCCATGTACTCCATTCCACCAGCCACTATCTCTTGGAGAGACCTCATCCTTTTGATGTAAACGATAAACTGACCAGGAAATTGAACAATCCTGACACAATACAAGACAGGTGATAGCCCATTACCTACGACTCATGGAGTAATGGCCGGCTGGCCAACTGATAACCCTGACAAAAGGAAATATCTGTAAAGCATGTCAGGACCAGGATATAGTAATTAACTCTTTATCTGTATTCACTGCCTGTGAGACAGAGCAACACACAGGGAGAGGCCATAACTTGGGTTTTACTGTATAAATATCTTGTTAAACTGAACCATTTCGGAGGTGTTCACTTAGCCCTTGACTGAGTGTCATCTGCCCCTTGCTAGCAAGTAAATTAAAGAAACTTCTGCTGGAGCTGTAAGTGTCGGAGTCATTCTTTTCGGAGGTCGAGATTTCGACAGGCCCCCGCACTGCAGGTCCATGGAGTCCTCCACAAACACCGCCACCGGCTGGTGGGCCCCCGCACTGCAGGTCCATGGAGTCCTCCACAAACACCGCCACCGGCTGGTGGGCCCCCGCACTGCAGGTCCATGGAGTCCTCCACAAACACCGCCACCGGCTGGTGGGCCCCCGCACTGCAGGTACACAGGGAGTCCTCCACAAACACCGCCACCGGCTGGTGGGCCCCCGCACTGCAGGTCCATGGAGTCCTCCACAAACACCGCCACCGGCTGGTGGGCCCACGCAATGCGCGGCCCTGGACAACGCGGACCATTTCACAGACCTCGGGAGCCTCTTATCAACAAGAGCAGACATTGACGGCAAAGTCCAGCACCGCCTCCAGTGCAGCCTTCGGTCACCTGAGGAAACATAGAAACATAGAAAATAGGTGCAGGAGTCGGCTATTCGGCCCTTCGAGCCTGCACCACCATTCAATAAGATCATGGCTGATCATTCCCTCAGTACCCCTTTCCTGCTTTCTCTCCATACCCCTTGATCCCTTTAGCCGTAAGGGCCACATCTAATTCCCTCTGGAATATATCTAACGAACTGGCCTCAACAACTCTCTGTGGCAGAGAATTCCACAGGTTCACAATTCTCTCAGTGAAGAAGGTTCTTCTCGTCTCGGTCCTAAATGGCTTATCCCTTATCCTTAGACTGTGACCCCTGGTTTTGGACTTCCCCGTCATCGAGAACATTCTTCCTGCATCTAACCTGTCCAGTCCCGTCAGAATTTTATATGTTTCTATGGGAGCCTCTATGAAATGCCCTCCTTGCAGGCTGTAAACTTCGCTATGATTCTATGACTGCATTGTATAACATATTTAGAAACGATAAAGAGGGGGGAAAGGGCAGGTGAAGTCGCTGTACTGATTAGGGACAACGTAATGGCAGTCGGAAAAAGTGACGCAGCTTTAAGCAAGACAGAAATGTTGTTGTTGTAATTCTATGTAGTTCCAGCAGAGGGGGCTGGTTGTCCACCAGTTCCAGTCGAGGATGTTGGCACACAAGAACACAAGAATTAGGAGCAGGAGTCGGTCATATGGCTCCTTGAGCCTGCTCCGCCATTCGATAAGATCATGGCTGATCTTCTACCTCAATTCCACTTCCCTGCCCGATCCCCATATCCCTCAATTTCCTCAGTGCTCAAATATCTATTGATCTCTGCCTTGAATTTACTCAAATCGCTGGATAAATACCACCAATGATGTCTCCACAAGATCCTGCAAATCCCCTGGGAGGACAGACGCACCAACGTTAGCGTTCTCGTTCAGGCCAACATCCCCAGCATCGAAGCACTAACCACACTCGACCAGCTCCGTTGGGCAGGGCCACATTGTCCGCATGCCAGACAGAACTCCCAAAGCAAACGCTCTACTCGGATCTCCTTCAGGGCAAGCGAGACCCAGGTGGGCAGAGGAAACGTTACAGGGACCACCCTCAAAGCCTCCATGATAAAGTGTAACATCCCCACCGGCACTTGGGAGTCGCTGGCCAAAGTGCAGCGAAGGTTCACCAGACTGATTCCTGGGATGGCAGGACTGACATATCAAGAAAGACTGGATCAACTGGGCTTGTATTCACTGGAGTTCAGAAGAACGAGAGGGGACCTCATAGAAACGTTTAAAATTCTGACGGGATTGGACAGGTTAGATGCAGGAAGAATGTTCCCAATGTTGGGGAATTCCAGAACCAGGGGACACAGTCGAAGGATAAGGGGTAAGCCATTTAGGACCGAGATGAGGAGAAACTTCTTCACCCAGAGAGTGGTGAACCTGTGGAATTCTCTACTACAGAAAGTTGTTGAGGCCAATTCACTAAATATATTAAAAAAGGAGTTAGATGTAGTCCTTACCACTAGGAGGATCAAGGGGTATGGCGAGAAAGCAGGAATGGGGTACTGAAGTTGCATGTTCAGCCATGATCTTATTGAATGGTGGTGCAGGCTCGAAGGGCCGAATGGCCTACTCCTGCATCTATTTTCTCTGTTTTTATGTCCTTCCTCAGATTAGGAGACCGAAACTGAGCACAATATTCCAGGTGAGGCCTCACTAAGGCCCTGTACAATTCCAGTGAGACCTCCCTGCTCTGATACTCAAATCCCCTAGCTATGAAGGCCAACATACCATTTGCCTTCTTCACCGCCTGCTGTACCTCCATGCCAACTTTCAATGCCACTAAGTGGAGGAAGTGCATCCGGGAGGGCGCTGAGCACCTCGAGTCTCGTCGTCAGAGCATGCGGAAATCAAGCGCAGGCAGCGGAAGGAGCGTGCGGCAAACCAGTCCCACCCTCCCCTTCCCTCAACGACTATCTGTCCCACCTGTGACAGGGACTCATAGGCAGTCCTTCGGAATCGAGGAAGACTTGCTTCCACTCCCAAAGTGAGTTCTTTGATGGCTGAACAGTCCGATACGAGAGCCACAGACCCTGTTACAGGTGGGACAGACATTGGTCAGGGGAAGGGGTGGGTAGGTTTGCTGCGCGCTCCTTCCGCTGCCTGCGCCTGGCCTCTTCATGCTCCTTGCGTCGAGACTCGAAGAGCTCAACACCCTTGAGGTGCCTTCTGTACATCGTCCATGCCTCAGACCCATACAGGAGGGCGGGTATTACTACAGCCCTGTAGACCATGAGTTTGGTGGTAGATTTGAGGGCCTGGTCTTCAAACACACTTTTCCGCAGACGGCCGAGGGTTGCACTGGCGCACTGGAGGCGATGCAGAATCTCCGCATCAATGTCTGCCTTTGTTGATAAGAGGCTCCCGAGGTATGGGAAATGGTCCACGTTGTCCAGGGCCACGCCGTGGATCTTGATGATTGGAGGACAGTGCTGTGCAGCGATGACAGGCTGGTGAAGGACCTTTGTCTTACGGATGTTAAGCGTAAGGCCCATGCTTTCATATGCCTCAGTGAATACATCGACTATATCCTGGAGCTCAGTCTCTGAATGTGCACAGATACAAGCATCGCCCGCATACTGCAGCTCAACGACAGAGGTTGGAGTGATCCTGGAGGCGGCATAGGTTAAACAGCTTCCCACTGGTTCTGTCGTTTAATTCCACTCCAGCGGGGAGCTTGTGTATTGTGAGGTGGAGCATGGCGGTGAGGAAGATTGAGAAGAGGGTTGGAGCGATAACGCAGCCCTGTTTGACCCTGGTCCGGACGTGAATTGGGTCTGTAATGGATCCGTTGGTAAGGATCACGGCCTGCATGTCATTGTGAGCGTCCTTTTCATTAGCAGCTCTGCGGGTGGAACCCCTGTGAGCGAGTGTGGTCGGGATCTATCGGCCAACAGGAGGCGTGATAAGCGTCTTTGTATGGAACCCCTTGGATTCTGAGCATCCCCTGTTTGATTATCTGCACTGCTCGTTCTGCCTGGCCGTTTGAGGCCGGCTTGAATGGTGCCGTTCTGACATGGTTAATTCCATTGCCTGCCATGAAGTCCTGGAATTCAGTGCTTGTGAAGCACGGACCATTGTCGCTGACCAAGACGTCCGGTAGACCATGGGCGGCGAACATTGCCCGTAGACTTTCTACCGTGGCAGAGGATGTGCTTGAATTTAAAATGTCACACTCGATCCATTTGGAGTAGGCGTCTACTACAACCAAAAACATTTTTCCCATGAAAGGACCAGCGTAGTCCACATGGATGCGTGACCAAGGCTTGACGGGCCATGGCCAGGGGCTAAGGGGGGCTTCCCTGGGCGCATTGCCCAGCTGGGCACACGTGTTGCACCTGCGAACACAAAGTTCCAGATCTGCGTCTATCCCTGGCCACCAAACGTGTGACCTGGCAATTGCCTTCATCGTGACAATGCCCGGGTGCTCATTGTGGAGTTCTCTGATGAACACCTCTCAAGCCCATCTGGGGCATGACTACACGGTTTCCCCACAGTAGGCAATCGGCCTGAATCGAGAGTTCATCCCTGCGCCTGTGAAATGGTTTAAATTCCTCAGTCCATTGGCTGCCCAGTCCCCATTCAGGACACATTTCTTGACTAGAGACAATAGCGGGTCTCTATTTGTCCAGACTTTAATCTGACGGGCTGTCACAGGTGAGCCTTCGCTTCCGAAAGCTTCAACAGCCATGACCATCTCAGCATCATGCTCGCTAGCCCCCTCAGTGGTGGCTAGTGGGAGCCTGCTGAGTGCATCGGCGCAGTTTTCAGTGCCCGGTCTGTGCCGAATTGTGCAGTCATAGGCGGCTAATGTGAGTGCCCACCTCTGTATGCGGGCCGATGCGTTTGCATTTATGGCCTTGTTGTCGGCCAAAAGGGACGTTAGGGGTTTGTGATCTGTTTCCAGCTCAAATTTCCTTGCAAACAGGTACTGGTGCATTTTCTTTACAGCATATACACATGCGAGCGCCTCCTTTTCTACCATCACGTAACCCCTTTCTGCCTGGGACAGACTTCTGGAGGCATAAGCTACCAGCTGTAACTGACCCTTGACATTGACATGTTGCAACACACACCCGACACCATAGGATGACGCATCGCACGTTAACACAAGTTTCTTACATGGATCGTATAGTGTTAACAGAGTGTTGGAACATAACAAATTGCGTGCTCTATTAAAAGCCCTTTCCTGGCTGTCCCCCCAGACCCATTCGCGACCTTTGCGTAGGAGCACGTGTAGCGGCTCTAGCAGCGTGCTCAATTTGGGAAGAAAGTTACCAAAATAGTTCAGGAGCCCCAGGAACGAACGCAGCTCCGTCGTGTTACGGGGTCTGGGTGCTCTCTGGATCGCTTCCGTCTTGGACGCAGTAGGGCTGATCCCGTCTGCTGCTACCTTCATCCCCAGGAATTCTACCTCTGGAGCTAGGAAGACGCACTTCGCCTTTTTTAGTCGCAGCCCTACCCGGTCCAGTCTGCGTAGCACCTCCTCCAGATTGTGGAGGTGTTCTTCAGTATCGTAACCCGTGATGAGGATGTTGTCCTGAAAAACCACCGTCCCTGGAATCGACTTGAGGAGGCTTTTCATATTTCGTTGGAAGATCGCGGCAGCCGAGCGAATCCCGAACGGACATCTGTTGTACTCAAACAACCCCTTGTGTGTCGTGATGGTGGTCAGCTTCTTCGACTCACTCGCCAGCTCCTGGATCATGTAAGCTGATGCCTTCCTTCAGCAGGCAGTCCAATTCGCCTTCTATCTTTTCCCGCATCACGTACGGCACCGCTCTGGCCTTGTGGTGTACTGGCCTGGTGTCCGGGTTTATGTGAATCACTACCTTGGCCCCCATGAAAGTGCCGATGCCGGGTTGAAATAATGAGTCAAATTTGTCCAGGAT